>NC_068363.1:103370477-103679227 GCF_020536995.1 Dreissena polymorpha
ATGGTTACGTTGGTTAAAAAACATGGCCGCCAGAGGGATGGACATTTTTAACCAGGTTTTCCGAAGGAAAAAACTGGTTATTAGATTGGCGAATGCGGGCTGGCTGGCTGGCTTGCTGGCTGGCTGGCTGGCAGGCTGGCGGGCGGGCGGAACAAGCTTGTCCGGGCCATAACTATGTCGTTCATTGTCAGATTTTAAAATCATTTGGCACATTTGTTCACCATCATTGGACGGTGTGTCGCGCGAAATAATTACGTCGATATCTCCAAGGTCAAGGTCACACTTTGAGTTCAAAGGTCAAAAATGGCCATAAATGAGCTTGTCATGGCCATAACTATGTCATTCATTGTGAGATTTTTAAATCATTTGGCACATTTGTTCACCATCATGGGACGGTGTGTCACACGAAAGAATCACGTCAATATTTCCAATGTCAAGGTCGCCACGACTAAAAATAATTTTTTTTTAAAAACAAACTTACAAAGGGGGTTAATTTTGTTTGTTCATTTCAAAAGTTCAGTTTGAGTTTTCTCCCTTTATCAGATTTTTTTTTCACAATGAAAACCTGGTTTTGTGACAATTTTGTCCCTTGTCCTTAAATGGCTATATTGAAACCCTGTAAACACTCTAGAATTCACATTTAAAGTACTATCTGAATGAAACTTAGTCAGAACACTTATTATAATGACTTCTTGTTGGAGTTTAACAATTCTTCTGGTTTGTTTGTTTCTTGAAAAACATGGCCACAGGAGGCGGGGGAAGTCAGTTTTCCTTAAATGGCTTAAGTCACTTTTTTGTTGTCCAATCTTTATGAATCAGCTTTGCACTTTTTAGCTCACATGAGCACAACATGCTCATGGTGAGCTTTTGTGATCGCCTTTTGACTGTCGTCTGTTGTCCGTTGTGCGGTGTCAACATTTGTCTTGTTAACTCTCTAGAGGGCACATTTATTGTCCAATCTTCATGAAATTTTGTCAGAAGATTAGTCTCAATGATATCTTGGATGAGTTCGAAAATGGAAACGTTTGCTTGAAAAACATGGCTGCCAATGGGCGGGGCATTTTTCCTTATATGGCTTTAAATGGCTATAGTAAAATCTTGTTAACACTCTAGAGGCCACATTTATTGTCTGATCTTCATGAAACTTTGTCAGAAGATTCATCCCAATAATATCTTGGATGAGTTCGAAAATGACGCTGGTTGGTTGAAAAACATGGCCACCAGGGGGCGGGGCATTTTTCCTTATATGGCTATAGTAAAACCTTGTTAACACTCTAGAGGCCACATTTATTTTTGGATCTTCATGAAACTTGCTCAGAAGATTTGTCCCGATGATATCTTGGATGAGTTCAAAAATGGTAACCTTTGCTTGAAAAACATGGCTGCCAAGGGGCGGGGCATTTTTCCTCTAGAGGCCGCATTTATTGTCCAATCTTCATGAAACTTGGTCAGAATATTCATCCCAATAATATCTTGGACAAGTTCTAAAATGATGCCGGTTGGTTGAAAAACATGGCAGCCAGGGGTGGGGCCTTTTTTCCTAATATGGCTATAGTAAAACCTTGTTAACACTCTAGAGGCCACATTTATTGTCCAATCTTTATGAAATTTGGTCAGAAATATTGTCTTATTGATATTTTGGATGAGTTTGAAAATGGTTACGTTTGATAGAAAAACTAGCTGCCAAGGGGCGGGGCATTTTTCCATATATGGCTATATATGGCTATAGTAAAATCTTGTTAACACTCTAGAGGCAACATTTATAGTCCAATCTTCATGAAACTCGGTCAGAAGATTCATCCCAATAATATCTTAGACGAGTTCAAAAATGATGCCGGTTGGTTGAAAGACATTGCCACCACAGGGGCGGGGCATTTTTCCTAATATTGCTATAGTATAACCTTGTTAACACTCTAGAGGTCACATTTTCCGATCATCATGAAACTTGGTCAGAAGATTTGTCCCAATGATATCTTGGATGAGTTGGAAAATAGTTTTGGTTGCTTTAGAAACATGGCCACCAGGGGGCGGGGCATTTTTCCTTATATGTCTATAGTAAAACCTTGTTAACACTCTAGAGGCCACATTTATTGTCCAGTCTTCATGAAATTTGGTCAGAAGATTGGTCTCAATGATATCTTGGATTAGTTAGAAAATAATTATGTTTGCTTGAAAAACATGGCTTCCAATGGGCGGAGAAATTATTGTTATATGGCTATAGTAAAATCTTGTTAACACTCTAGAGGCCACATTTACTGTCCGTTCATCATGAAACTTGGTCAGAAGATTCATCCCGATAATATATTGGACGAGTTCAAAAATTATGCCTGTTGGTTGAAAAACATGGCTGCCAGGGGGCGGGACATTATTCCTTATATGGCTATAGTAAAACCTTGTTAACACTCTAGAGGCCACATGTATTTTCTGATCTTCATGAAACTTGGTCAAAAGGTTTGTCCCAATAATATCATGTTATCTCAGGTGAGCGACTTTGGGCCTTTCAGGCCCTCTTGTTTAGTATAGTGTAGTTCCTTAGGGTCTCAGGTGAGCACCTTAGGAACCATGGCCATTTTGTATTTATTATGGTTCATCATACAGAGCTCATTAGGAAATGAATTTAATATAGTTACACATATATAATATTTTGAAACCTTTGATTTGGGCATTTTAAGTCACTCATCTGGGAAAAATATATACTTTTGAGATTTGGGATGGGGCCAATTGATAAATGTGAGATTTGGGATGGGGCCAATTGATAACAAATGTGAGATTTGGGATGGGGCCAATTGATAACAAATGTGAGATTTGGGATGGGGCCAATTGATAACAAATGTGAGATTTGGGATGGGGCCAATTGATAACAAATGTGAGATTTGGGATGGGGCCAATTGATAAAAATGTGAGATTTGGGATGGGGCCAATTGATAACAAATGCACCACTGCAGGTGAGCGACCTAGAGGAGCAGGTGGAGAGGAAGAGCAACCACGCCTCCACGGTGGTCAACAAAGACCTCAAGACACTGCAGGCCGAGGTCTCAGAGAGGAATAAGGTAGGGGTAGTACCAGGCTGTGTTTGTCTGATATTTTATACTACTTATAATTGTCTGTCTGTCGTTTGTCTGTCTGCTGGTACTGTTTTCACTCTTAATGTCAACAAGGCTTTGCTTTTCATGCCCCCGGATTGAATGATCTGGGGTAAATTGTTTTTTGCCTGTCTGTCTGTCTGTCTGTCTGTCATTGCATGTGTGTGTCCCAAAACTTTAATCTTGGCTATAACTTTTGCAATATTGAAGATACTTGATATTTGGCATGCCTTGCAGCTTCAAAGCGCAGAAGGGGGCATTTTGTTTCAAAAACACAGCTTTTGTTGATATTTTGAATTACTGATGAGCCTTGCTTTGGGAAAAAGGTGCTTAATGCACATGAGTAAAGTGTCGTCCCATATAAGCCTCTGCCATTCAAACATACTCATCAGGGCCAACACTTTCCTCCCTTAACTAGTTTTTGCTAAGCAGATACTTGTTTTATACAAAAAATACCATACAAGCAGTGTTGTCTCTGACTAGCCTGTGCAGACTGCACTGGCTGTTGTAAGACCGATATAAAGGCACATGCATTTAGCCCCTTTTTCCTAGAGTGATTCTCAAATGATTGTTTATCTGTCTTTTTGTCTACTGGTATATGTTGGGTTTTCGTCAAACTTTTACTAAGCGTAAGAAAATGTCCGTAGTTTGTGATCAGAATATTCCCAGATAAATATAAATGGTAATATAATTGTATCATAACTCAGATAGTCCTTTGTATGCCCCCGTCTGTCTGTCTGCCCGTCACACTTTTGCTTTTAGGTTTCGAAAAATGCTCATAACATCTATGTCGCTTCAGATGTAACCTTCATATTTGTTATGCATGTGTATATAGACAAGGCCTTTCAATACCCACACAAATTTTGCACCTTTGACCTTGACCTTGAACTTAGGGTCCACGTTAAGGTTTCGAAATCTGCATTTAGGTTTCGAAAAAGCGTTTTTCTGGGGCATATGGCTGCCTATGGAGACAGCTCTTGTTTGTTTTTAAAAGACTTTTTGTTTGTCTGATGACTACCACTAAAGCAACAAAACATTTATCACCCGTATTAGCAAACGGAATACCTGGTAATTCGAAATTCAAATTCAAACACTTTTTCTTTTATGCAGTGTTTGGCAAATTTATTTAAATTACAAAATGAAATGTCATGTTTAATGTGAAAAAAGAACTGGTATATGTGTATATGAAAACTATAAAAATCTATATTAAAGCAAGAGCGCTTTGGAAACTCCTCTAAGATTTGTGGGTGAACATTTCAATTGTAAAAATGTTGATATCTCATCTCCATGCACTTTACTTACTTTTACCACAAGGATTACACAATTCTCTGTTGCCCTGTTAACAGGAGCTAGCAGACCTGAAGCATGCGCACTCGAAGCTGAAGAAGTCGTACCAGACCGGTGTGACAGACCTGGACCACAGCAAGCGTCGCTGTGAGCAGTTTGAGGCCGAGGTCAAGAAGCTGAGGTCTCGTGTAGAGGAGCTCAAACATGACCTGGCGGTCGCTGAGGATGAGGTGAACATGGCCTCGTTCTAGGAAACAGTGGCTTAATGCATGTGCATAATGTGTCAACCCAGATTAGCCTGTGCAGTCTGCTCAGTTTAATCAGAGACACTATCTGCTTTTAGCAAATTTTTTATTAAAGGAAGTATCTTCATAGCGAAAATCCAGGGTAGGTGAAAAGTGTTGTCCCCCATTAGCATGTGCGAACTGCACAGGCGAATAAGGGACGGCACTTTACACACATGCATTAAACCCTGTTATCTTTTTTTCTTTTTCTGAATCCTTTCTACACTTAGATAGTTTTTAGCTCATCTATTTAAAAAAAAAAAATTATGAGCTATTGTCATCACCTTGGCGTCGGCGTCCGGTTAAGTTTTGCGTTTAGGTCCACTTTTCTCAGAAAGTATCAATGCTATTGCATTCAAACTTGGTACACATACTTACTATCATGAGGGGACTGGGCAGGCAAAGTTAGATAACTCTGGCGTGCATTTTTACAGAATTTTGTGCCCTTTTTATACTTAGAAAATTGAAAATTTTGATTAAGTTTTGTGTTTAGGTCCATTTTATTCCTTAAGTATCAAAGCTATTGCTTTCATACTTGCAACACTTACTAACTATCATAAGGGGACTGTGCAGGCAAAGTAATGTAACTCTGACTGGCATTTTGACAGAATTATGTGCCCTTTTTATACTTAGAAAATTGAAAATTTGGTTGTGTTTTGTGTTTAAGTCCACTTTATTCCTACAGTATCAAAGCTATTGCTTTCATACTTGCAACACTTATTAACTATCGTAAGGGGACTGTGCAGGCAAAGTTATGTAACTCTGACTGGCATTTGGACGGAATTATGGGCCCTTTATACTTAGAAAATTGAAAGTTTGGTTAAGTTTTGTGTTTTGGTCCACTTTACCCCTAAAGTATCATAGATATTGCTTTCATACTTGGAACACTCGCAAACTATCATAAGGGTACAGTAAAAGGACAAGTTGCATAACTCTGGATGTCATTTTTACGGAATTATGGCCCTTTTTTGACTTAGTAACTTTGAATATATGGTTAAATTTTGTGTTTCGATCCACTTTACTTCTTAAGTATCAAGGCTATTGCTTTCAAACTTCAAATACTTTCATGCTATCATGAGGTTACTGTACCTGGCAAGTTGAATTTTACCTTGACCTTTGAATGACCTTGACTCTCAAGGTCAAATTATTAAATTTTGCTAAAATTGCCATAACTTCTTTCTTTATGATTAGATTTGATTGATACTTTGACAAAACTACTCTTACCTGACATACCACAATAGACTCCACCCAAACCATCGCCCGTGCCCCCCCTTCCCCCCCCTCCCCCCCCCCCCCCCCCGAATCCCCCCCCTATTTTTTTTTTTTTTTTTTAAGATCATCTCACAAATGACCACCACACCCTCACACTATACTATACCCCCCCCCCCTCCTCACCCCCTCCCCATTTTTTTTTTAAACGGTTAAAAAACAAAAACAAAACTATTTATTTTGATTATTTTATGTTTGAAATACCGTCCAACCATCGCACCCAAGAATCCCCCCCACCCCCCCCCCTCCCCCTACCCGAATCCCTCCCCCCCTAATTTTTTTTTTTTTTTTTTTTTTTTTTAAGATCATCTCACAAATTACCACCACACCCTCACACTTTACCCCCCCCACCTCACCCCCCCCCCCATTTTTTTTTGAAACGGTTACTGATGAGCAGCAAACAGCACAAAACCTGACCCGACTGTGAGTTACTTGCAGGCTGTTTTGGTTTTATGCTGTTTGCATACAGCCATTTTCACTTTGCATCAGAGCAGGAAAGGGTTAAGAAGCTGTTAAAAGGTTTCACCCTCTCATGAAGTGCTTTTTTTAGCTCAACTGATTGCTCAGGTGAGCTTTTGTGACCAGTCTTTGTCCGTCTTCTGTCCGTCCGTCTGTCGTCCACATTTGCTTTGTAAACACTCTAGAGGCCACATTTCATGTCCGATCTTCATTAAACTTGGTCAGAAGATTTGTCCCAATGATATCTCGATCAAGTTGAAACTGGGTCATGCTGGGTCAAAAACTAGGTAAAAAAAAAGAAAAACCTTGTAAACACTGTAGAAGTCACATTTCATGCCCAATCATCATGTAACTTTGTCAAAATGTTTGCCTTAATGATATGTTGGTCGAGTTCAAAAGTGGTTCCGGTCCGTTGAAAAACATGGCCACCAGTGGGCGGGGCAGTTTTCCTTATTTGGCTATAGAGAAACCTTGTAAACACTCTAGAAGTCACAATTTTTGCCCAATCATCATGAAAGTTGGTCAAAACATTGGTTTATTGATATCTCGGACGAGTTTGAAAATGGCCAGATCGGTGAACACTCTAGAAGTCACATTTTTGTCCCAATTTTCATGAAATTGGGTCAGAGCATTTGCTTCCTTGATATGAGAGTTGAGTTTGAAAATGGTTCCGGTCAGTTGAATAACATGGCTTCCAGGGAGGTGGGGCAGTTTCCTTATTTGGCTATAGAGAAACCTTGTAAACACTCTAGAAGTCACAATTTTTGCCCAATCATCATGAAAGTTGGTCAAAACATTGGTTTTATTGATATCTCGGACGAGTTTGAAAATGGTCCAGATCGGTTAAAAACATGGCCGCCAGTGGGCGAGGCATTTTTCTCTATATGTATATAGTGAAAACATGTGAACACTCTAGAAGTCACATTTTTGGCCCAATTTTCATGAAATTTGGTCAGAACATTTGTTTCTTTGATATGAAAGTTGAGTTTGAAAATAGTTCCGGTCAGTTGAATAACATGGCTGCCGGGGGGGGGTAGTTTTCCTTATTTGGCTATAGAGAAACCTTGTAAACACTCTAGAAGTCACAATTATTGCCCAATCATCATGAAAGTTGGTCAAAACATTGGTTTTATTGATATCTCGGACGAATTTGAAAATGGTCCAGATCGGTTAAAAACATGGCCGCCAGTGGGCGGGGCATTTTTCTCTATATGTATAAAGTGAAAACATGTGAACACTCTAGAAGTCTAATTTTTGGCCCAATTTTCATGAAATTTGGTCAGAAGATTTGTTTCTTTGATATGAAAGTTGAGTTTGAAAATAGTTCCGGTCAGTTGAATAACATGGCTGCCGGGGGGGGGGGGGTAGTTTTCCTTATTTGGCTATAGAGAAACCTTGTAAACACTCTAGAAGTCACAATTTTTGCCCAATCATCATGAAAGTTGCTCAAAACATTGGTGTTATTGATATCTCGAACGAGTTCGAAAATGGTCCAGATCGGTGAAAAAACACGGCCGCCAGTGGGCGGGGCATTTTTCTCTATATGTATATAGTGAAAACATGTGAACACTCTAGAAGTCACATTTTTTGCCCAGTTTTCATGAAATTTGGTCAGAACATTTGTTTCCTTGATTTGAGAGTTGAGTTCGAAAATGGTTCCGGTCAGTTGAAAAACATGGTTGCCGGGGGGTGGGGCAGTTTTCCTTATTTGGCTATAGAGAAACCTTGTAAACACTCTAGAAGTCACGATTTTTGCCCAATCATCATGAAAGTTGGTCAAAACATTGGTTTTATTGATATCTCGGACGAGTTCGAAAATGGTCCAGATCGGTGAAAAAACATGGCCGCCAATGGGCGGGGCATTTTTCTCTATATGTATATAGTGAAAACATGTGAACACTCTAGAAGTCACATTTTTGGCCCAATGTTCATGAATTTTGTTCAGAACATTTGTTTCCTTGATATGAGAGTTGAGTTTGAAAATGGTTCCGGTCAGTTGAATAACATGGTTGCCAGGGGGGGGGGGCAGTTTTGTTATATTTATATAGTGAAAAAAGCTTGTGAACACTCTAGAAGTCACAATTTTCTCCCAATCATCATGAAACTTGGTACAAAGATTGGTTTTATATATATCACATAATTAATGCCATAATTATTGCCCCTAAATTGTCCAAATTTTCATTATATTATACATTATCCTTGTAAACTCTTTAGAGGTCACAATTTTGTTTTAGATTTTATGAATCTTGGTCATGATATTTATTTTTGTAAGCAAAGTTTGATGTTTGGTAAGGGGGCGTCAACTCAAAATATAGGTCACCAGGTCAAATCTTACAAAAACCAAAACACTCCATATGCCAGAGTCTTGGTTCAATAATGATGAAACTTGACCAGGATGTTTGTCTGGACAATATCTAGGTCAAGTTTGACGTTTGGTAAAGATTGAATGAACTGACTCCTCTCAGGTGAGCGAACTAGGACCATCTTGGCCCTCTTGTTTACAATTTTGTAAATATTTTTAATTGCTTCTGTGGCCGAACTTTGCATTTTTCTGCTGTGAAAACGTTTCCCCAACATGCTGGTAATAATTTTGTGTCACATACATTATGTGGAAAGGATGCTGTCATGTGTTTGTTTCATTGTCCTGCCTGAATCGATTAATTAGAAATACAAATTTTGCTGCATGCTTTAATTTGTGTGGGTACTTTTAGAACATTTGAAGGTCACATGAAGGTTGTTGATATTTCCATGTATCATCAGTTGGTTCAATGGTAAAAGCCTTATAGAAAAGGTTATGACAGTAGCTGATATTGTGTATGACTAGCGATCAGAAGGTCCTGGGTCCAATTACCAGTCAGGAAGCATTCTCATGATCTTCTCTTTATGGACTGAGTACTTGTTTCTTCCGATAGGTTTAAATGAAATAATTTCATGAGAATCGTTCTCAAGATATATCCCAAAACGCCTCCAGTTACCTAGTATGGCTAGTGATATAGAAGCCATCAAGCTATAATAAATATGTTTAAACTTTACTAAACCTTTGTGTTTGTGTCTGCAGGTGGACACGCAGTCTAACAGCGTGCGTAAGGTACAGCGGACCAACGATGAGCTCCAGGAGCAGGTGGATAACCTCAACGTGCAGGTGGAACATCTGCAGAGCAGGTTGGGGCCTTGGTGGACCACTCTTCTTATGCCCCAAAAGGGTGGCATATAGTTTTTTAACTTTCTGCCTGTCTGTCTGTCCGTCCAAAACTTAAACATTGGTCATAATTTTTGCAATATTGTAGATAGCAACTTGATATTTTGGCATGCATGTGTATCTAATGGAGCTGCACATTTTGAATGGTGAAAGTTAAAGGTCAAGGTCATCTTTCAAGGTCAAAGGTCATTTATTCGGCTTCAAAGGGGAGCGCAGAAGGGGGCCATGTGTTTCTGAAAAACACATCTCTTTTTAAAAAAACATCTTTTTAAACTTAAAAAAGTAGTTCAATTTAAGCTAGAGGAACATTATCAGGTTGTCATTCAGTGCTATTATCTGCTAATTACAATGTAAGTGCACAGCATGAGATATAATAAAGATATTTGTACAGTAATTTATACATTTCCAAGTGCTGGATGAACAGTCTATCTATTCATCATAAAATGGACTCCACATTTGGCTGTGTTCCAGATTGCGGCGGGCGTCTGTGTCTGGGACAACTGTCCAGCCCTCCAGCCTGCGCACATTCAGCCCAGACCTTCACGCACTTGAGTTGGATGATGATACAGACGATGACTTCAGTGAGGGAACGTGATCCACTACCGTGAGACAGAAGTGAAAACTGCCACAACTTCATTAGAAATTGGTGTCCATCTGAATCATGTGCAGAGTTTGTTTGTCTTTAACCCTTAACAGATCATATACGCTCTTTAATGTATTGGTAGTCCCTAAAAAAATTAAATAAAATTTAAGACCATTATTTTTAGACTTAAGTGTTAAAGGCTTCATTTCCAATCCAAAGATTCTGAAGAGGAGCAAACAGCATAAAACCTGAACAGCAAGCAAGTTACTAGACAACCCTATTAAAGAAGAAAAATGGTACAGGTATGTAACTGTTTTATACAGTTTTTATACGCCGATTTTTAAAAACAGGACGTATTATAGTTTCACTCTTGGCGAGCGGCGTCCACAGCAGTGTCCGCTCTTTAATTTAAATAATTTTCATCCGATCTTTAGTGCATTTCAAGCATTTAGCATGGTGTCCAAAACCTTCGAACGGGCGAATCTTGTGACAGTTTGGCACTCTTGTTGTAATAATCGCAGATTTAAATGTCGAGTTAGAAACGTATGAAATATTTTGACTTTTTGTGTTTTTTTAACTGAATGATGACAGATTTAATTTTTGATGAGCATGGTTTAATTCTATGTTTCCAATTATGTTGTTTATGTGACCATAAACAACTGAACCAGACATAAACCAGACATTATTTCTTAAAATTTGTTGATTGTCACATTTAAACATTAAAAATATGCCTCTTGTAAGAAACATTTTAAAGATTTTGTCTAGAACTGTTGACCTTACTGGTAAGTTTTAGTTTTTTCTAAGCTTTCATGAGTGATTCAATATTAGACAAAAATCTGGGAATTCTTTCTTGTTACTCATGAGCTTACCTGTGCAGACCATGCTTGTTGACTTTCTGTGATTGAATTTTTATTGCCATTCATTTGTATGTGTCAGGCGTTGTCAACATTGACTTTGTTAACTATCTAGAGGCCAGAATTATAGTCCAATTTTGATAAAACTCTGTTCGAACATTTGTCACAACGATATCTCAGCCGAGTTTTGAATATGTTTATGGTTAGTTAAAAAACAAAGCTGTCATTAATTTTATTGGATTTAAATAAATAATGATTATTGTTTTTGAATAAATGGATGTTGATCAATAAGTATTATTATAAAATGTTTTATTAATGACCTTGTTACCTCTGCATAATGTGTAATAAACCATCTGTTCAAATACCTCATTTTCCATGTTTTCAAGTTAAAAATATATTCGAAATGCTGGTTGTTTAGATCTTTTTTTTGGGTGGAGGGCAGGATTAAAGTTAAACAAAGTAATAGACAAACATAGGATGATGGGATAAATTTGTATTCATTATTTTATTTATACATAACTTATTCAATGAATTTTATAAATTTGTATTAATTATATAATCTTTTGACCTGTATCTAATGTATGCCATACTCAATATTTTATTTTTGTTAACCATAAGACATGAACAGTGGCATAAATTCTGAGTGTCTTCTCATTAGGGTAACATCTCATACTTCTTTGGGTTTATTAGACAATCTTTTTATGTTTTATTGGTTATACTGTCATCATGAAGCATGAACACATAATCAATTAAATTATTTCATTAAATTGTTACTAATCATTTTGATCTTGTTAATGTTCTTGTACATATTGTAACACATTATGTAATCAGGTTTGTTCAATTTATGTACACATTACAGTGCTATTCTGACATGCAAGTTTATAGAAATGCTATTCTTTGTTATCATTTTCATAACATTCTTCCCCATATTTGTACATATTTTTCACATACATACACATATATAATGCTAAAGTTACTGTCTGCCACATAATCATTATACATGTTTATTTGTTTTCTCGTAAATTGAATTTGAGATTGTGATTTTGTATTATTTGCAATATTTTCTACTGTGTGCAAATCACTCATTCACTGCAAAAATGCTTGCTTGTACTCCTCAGAACGTTTGAAAGCATGTACATACAAGTGGAATATATGGCCAAAACTTACCATTCAATTAAGGCAGCAATGATAATTTTGTACAATATACTAAATAGACTGTACATTTATGAGATTCCTGCACCCCTTTGTAGTATGCACAGGCTAACTAAATAGACTGTACATTTATGAGATTCCTGCACCCCTTTGTAGTATGCACAGGCTAATCTGGAACAACACTTAAAGCCTACATTAAGCCTAGTTTACACTTAAAGCCTACATTAAGCCTAGGTTTCCCAAAACATGGCTCAACTTATGGGTGGGGAATTATTTTAGTAGCTCAAGGCATTTTCAATCAAATTGTGTCAGTTGATCAAAAACACTGTTTAATAATCTAGGTATATACATACATCATCTAGTACATATAACAATTTTACATTCTGTACTGTATAAATTAAATGTATATTATATTGCAAGAAGACTTTCCTTAAAATATGAAATATTTTTTTGCCAGCTGAGTAAAGAATAAAATGTTATTGAAATCGTTTTCACATATTCACAGATCATTTTTTTAGATGAATCATCATGTAATTTTGCACATTAGTAATGTAGTAATCCATTTTGATTTTCCATGTTGTGAAATTCACTAAGACGGGTTCCGGCTAAAATCATGAAATATTTTAAATATGTCATTGCTTGATGCTTTTGTTTTTGCCTCAGTAATAATATCAAGAAAATCAGGAATGTACCATTTTTTGTCAAGACATTATCTTTACTTAAAGTTGTTAAGAAATAATTTATTTTACAATATTTTCTCTCAAACTTTTTATGTCACTTAAAATTTAAATGCAGGTTTATTTCACGTTTTTTGTAATTTGATGTTGTGGTTTTATCTTTATATGCTTATTTATATATTTCTGTTTTGCTAAAATTATAAATACATGTATGTATTTCTTCATAATATTAAAAAAAACAAAAAACAACAAACACAATAAACAGGAACAACATTATTTGTTGAAGTTATATTTTAAATTGTTTTATATCAAGAAGTTATTGCAATAACAAGGCAAACAATTTCTTTAGCCCTCTTACAGACAGCTGGATGTAGGTGTCTTAATGGTCGAGTGTTTGTGCCCGAGTGTGTTGTTCTGAGTTTGTTCCAACTGTAACTGCCAATCATCTTTCACTTTGAAACTAACTGACCACATATAACCACCATGAAGACTTATTATAGAGGAGACAGCGTGTTGCGTGTAAGAGGTCAAGTTCATACAGAAGTCGCGGTCATACAGAGGTCAAGGTTATAAAGAGGTCGTTTTATGTTTGACGTTTAACTGCATGTCCTATCTGTAACTTCAGCATTCATCATGCAATTCTGAAATAATTTTTTACTATTCTTCACATTGTGGAGACAGCTTGTCAGTAATATAAGTTTCTATACATATACATGTCACACTTGAAGGCCAAAGGATAATATTGGCCATAAATCATTTTGTACAGACTTTAACTTTCATTCATTCATTCATCATTCATCGTTTTATTATAAAAACATTAACCACAAATTGTTTACCATTTTTCTTCCTAGCTTCAAAGTCAAGAATACACTGGTAAGTCAAAAGTAAAGTTTAAGGTTTACTCGGCTTGTTCAGACACCAACATCGTCAGTCATGATTTTAAAGTTACTTACGACAAATATTCACCATGATGTGCAGATGGCTTGTCACCTGTACAACCTCTCCCTAGCTCAAAGACAAAGGTCAAGCTTAGAGGTAAAATGTACAATATTTGCTTCATAATTTTTTTTTCCTGGACTGTAATTTCATTATGAGTTTAAAAAGAAATAACCACAAATGTGGAACTGACAACTCCCTTTGGGGACTACTTACGGCTAAAAGCCATACCTGTTTATGATGCAGCTATGATTATAACAGGCATTATCGAATATAGACTCAACATGTTGCTAATGGGCATCTAAATAGTATATCTTTAAAACAGGACATACATTTCTTTAGAAGATATGTTAAGTCTGAGATTAGAAAAAAAACTGAATTACATTTTCATCAGAAACAATATATCTTCAAGTGCCCTTGCCACATGCACACTGTTTACAATTGATAGATTTGCAATGTGTCTAGATTTTCCATTGTTATTGAAATACAGTTTTGTCATTATTTATCTATAAAATTAAGACCAATATTGGACGATGCTTTAAAATATCAGAATATAGATATATTAACTGACATTGTTAGATAAGATTCTTCACATGTTTATTTGTCATTTAAAATGACAGCAATACAAATATCAATGTTTAATGTACCTGTGTACCGACATACACTGAACTCGTTATCAACTTATCCAAAGCGTATAAATAGAAGTATAGTTTAAATAGTATCTTTCATAATTCATTAGATGATGCAATTAGTTTGCTATACTATTTCAGCCATATTTGTTCACACGATGGTAACATACAGATATAAAACTTTACCTAAATCATGTCAAAAAGCAATGTGTATATAATGTTGTTCAATAATGTATTTATGTTTTTAATATTAATTTATATATTTGTTTTTAGAATATAAACTACTATTGTTTTTGCGAAATGACTTTAGATGAGTAATACAAAAATGATAACTTTTGTTGTTGTTTTTCATATTTGTTATTGTTGCATAATCAAAGACAGCAGTTCACGTGTTTTCAATATACGTGTACTGTATTATTGATATTCACATGGAAGCAAACCTTTTATTTTATCATAAAGCATGTTATAACTTAATACTGATATTGTTGAAAGTGCAAAAGGCATTACAAATGAAAATAATTTGCTTTCAGAACGTCAAAAAGGGACATGTTATTGTTATTATGTCTAAGTTATCTCTATCAGACTATAACATAAATAGGATGATAAACAGTGCACACATTTAACCCGAAATGCATTGCGTATTAGACTCAACGATATTTGCGATGAACTTGTAAAAACTCGGTCAACCGGTTATGAAATGTATGACAAATGCATAAATAACGTAAGGAGGAATGGCGACCACAATGCGTCTGATGCAAGATAAAAGCTCGTCTAACGCCTCATACGCGGACCCAAGGAGTCGTGATAGTCGGGTCAATATACATTTTGACCCACAAACAATTGCTGCTTAAGTTTTTTTTAAACTGATCCTGGTAGGTTAGAAGGTACTTAATAGCATATCAGGTTTATATATATATATATATATATATATATATATATATATATATATATATATATATATATATATATATATATATATATATATTTATTTTTATATATATATATATATATATATATAAGAGATGTGCATATTATCAGCCGGTTCTCGTCGGATGATTTTTCACAGAGTTATGGCCCTTTGAAATTTTCCATTAACTGTACATATAGTGCAATTCTTGTCCGGGCTATTTCTCAGCAACTAATGACCGGAATTCAATGATACTTTATGGGCAGCTTCACTTCCAAGAGGAGGTGTGCATATTATCAGCCAGTTCTGGTCGGATGATTTTTCACAGAGTTATGGCCCTTTGAAATTTTCCATGAACTGTACATATAGTGCAATTCTTGTCCGGGTTATTTCTCAGCAACTAATGACTGAAATTCAATGAAACTTTATGGGAAGCTTCACTACCAAGAGATGTGCATATTATCAGCCGGTTCTCGTTGGATGATTTTTCACAGAGGTATGGCCCTTTGAAATTTTCCATTGTACATATAGTGCAATTCTTGTCCGAGCTATTTCTCAGCAACTTATTACGGGAATTCAATGAAACTTTATGGGAAGCTTCCAACAGGAGATGTGCATATTATAAGCCGGTTATGGTCGGATGATTTTTCACAGAGTTATGGCCCTTTGAAATTTTCTATAAACTGTACATAAAGTGCAATTCTTGTCCGGGCTATTTCTCCCCAACTACTGACTGGAATTCAATGAAGCTTTATGGGAAGCTTAACTACCTTGAGGAGATGCGCATGTTATTTGTGGGTTCTGGTTAGATGATTTATTTAGAGAGTTATGGCCCTTTGAAATATTCAAGTTGCTAAACCATCCATCGTTTTATTTTGTCCAAAGTTATGCCCCTCAAGACGTTTCATTTTATCTGAATATATAGTGCAATATTGTGACAATAAAAAAACCTTTGGGGAGCATCACCCGTCTCCGACGGTTTCTTGTTTTCAAGATGGCCGCAAAAACCTTCTAATGATCATAACTATGTAATTATCTATACAAAGTTGATGATTTTTGTGTTATACATAGGTTGCATGGGTCAAAGAACACACTTAGATCATCAGACATAGTGTAAATGTATTAAATTACACAGGAGCCTAACATGGCGTCCAAAAATTGAATAATAATGAAATCTAATTTATGACATTCAGGTGTCCACGATCAGCGTATATAAATCACCTTTGTAAATAACATGTTTCTCAAAGCGTTAAATTATCGATGGCGTCATCCGTTCTGACCTCTTGTGAATTATTTGGATTTTCACAGTTTTCAGCTTGACAAAGCCACATACAGCAGTGCAGGGAAGTCCATAGCGTATGCAGCTGCATCGATAGGATTAACATTCTAAGGAACAGTTGCAATGGATGATTTTCAATAGTTCTTCAGGTGCAAAATTGTTTTAAGTCATGATTGGAATTAACTGGTCATTGTCAGGTTTCTGTCGGTTTTATATGATTGGCAATCCCAATCCATACCGTGATTTGATAGTATACGCTTTGGCTATGGAATACCGTTGCATGTGATGTTGGTGGATGTCGCAGCAGCCACTTTCTTTGTGGAAATGCTATAGCGCAGTAATTGTAAGGAATCAATGGGCTTGCCACCAAACAGATCCACCATCAAGCAGTTGCCAAAATTTGATATTTCCTCTTGAGACTTGTTTGGAAGGAGAAATGGACTAGCTCATGACTTAATGATACGGGCAGGTTTTATTATTTTCCGAAAGACTGCTTTTTTCCGATGCCTAAAATCCTTGAAGTTGAATCACGGCCGGAGCAAGCATAAACAATTAGAAACTCATTGCACACTTGGTATCCTAAAGTTCTTTAAAAAACTTAATAGTATATACTTAATGTGTCTGTGACTCTTTGTTTACACCAGAGCAATGTAGGAGCAAGATGAGCAAATTTGTATCTTCGCCTAACATTTTGGTGCTGTGACGGGATCATTCAACTTTTGATTTACAATATCAACCTCTGCATCCCCTGGTGACAGAACACAATTACAACCCTTTTTAATCAGACCTGTGCTAATCAGAGCAATCATGCCTTCCTTGTTTTTGTCACGAGACAAACATACTCTTTTTGCATAATCATTCTTTTTGTTTGAAACTCACAAAGGGTTCACATTTTTCATTGCCTCTGGTCTTTGCTGTCTTTGATGAAAGGGCCGTCTTCGTAACAATGGAACACCACTGTCCCTTGTCCGTAATGCAATACAGTGAAGTTTGCACAAAAGTCGGCTATTGCGTTATATGTGTGGCCCTTTTTCCATGTCAAACGATTGAGCAAAGAGCCACCATCAAGGACGTTACAATCTGTTTAATTAATACAATTAAGCACATCCTCACTTATTAGGCCTGTAGCATGATCTCTATTTTCCTGAGCGATCTGATGCTTTGCTTGTCTGCTTTACGAAGTATGATATTAGCTTCAAAGTGGGCAGGAGGATGGGAGCTTAGTTCATACGACAGTATGTCTTCAAGGGAAAGGTCTACATATTTTGACACTGCTAGGAAACGTTGGAACAAAAGGGCAGATTCAGAAGCACGATCAAAAGCAATCTTAACAGTTGAGCTTTCTCCAAGAGTTGTTTCTTTTCTTTTGAATTTAAAAAGCAAAGACCGACTTTTCTATGATATCTCTTATGATCTTGTTACCAACCGTCTCAAATGCATGAACTTTAACATCTGACTCAGCCACTGTCATTGGCATTTTTTCTCATTGCAGTATCTGCTGTGTAGGGTAAGCAGATTGTAATCTTCGCCTGTATTTTCTCGAGATCAGAAGCATCCTTTTTGATGCGCGTCTAAGTGGAGTCTGTGTGCTGTTGACTTCTAGTATAGGCCAGGTCTGTGAAATCTTGCATCGAACTGTTGTTTGCATTTCCTCGGTCATCCAACTGCCGATTGTAAGACCACATGTGTTCTTTAGAGACCTCATCAATGTTTGCTCAATGACAAGATTACTGCTTAGCCCAGCCCAGCGCTGATTGCTCCTACGAACCACGTGAAAACCACCAACGAACTTTCGATAAACGTCGATGCGTTTCCTCTGGGTCGCTCATTTGATGCAGATACTAATATTTTTGTGTTTGTTTTTTTCTTTTTATCGAGTGCACCGGGATTGTCTCCCATATGGTCATCGCCCCCAGAAAGACGTGTAAGTTGGTTACGGGGGATAGTGCAAGATACAGGAGACACCCCGTTCCAGAGGTGACCCTGGGTCTTTTAGTGCCCGGTGTATAGCACCTAGTACACTGCACCTCGGTTTAAAGTCTCATGCGATAGACGAGTTAGTAGGTTAGGTGCAGCGGGGGATCGAACCAGCGATCTCTGGATTGTGACGATACTAATAAGCAGTTCGCAGGTAATTTATATGCCCGGCCGCAGTAAAGATGGATAAACGATCGGATACTGCCTATGAATGCATCAACCAACAACCAGTACTAGCCAGATTGATCAACATTCTTGCCATGCTAACCATCTGCTTATTATTCAGTCGTAATTCGATTGTCTTTGAGGTCTTGGCTCGCTCATGTTTCTGCTTCTTCTCTCTGTAGCCGTCTCGAGTTTGATCAAACTCTCAGAACATGTAGCATCTCCTTACGTGGTTATTCCCTTAGGAAGGAAAGAGTTCAATTCATAGGCTTGATCCGGCAGTGTCTAAATCATGGTATCTTACTGAGTCATTTCGGCTATAATCTGGCTGTGTAGGCTCTTGTCAACAAGAAAATGGCCAAGCAAACCCCTCTGGACAGCTTTCCTGTCACAATGTGCACAATTGCATTTCCCCAAACACAGTCTCAATAATGTTTTTTTAGACCGGTTACTTCAATGGCCCTCAGCAACGTCATAAGTGTATGAAACCACCCCAACAATCAACACCCTTTCAATTCTCTATGTCCTACTTGTAAATTGGACACAAACCTTGTCCGGCTGTGTTAGCACTCATTATTAAATGCATTTTTAACGGAAATGAATATGCTGTTATACGTTTGACCCGTATCGACTTCATTTTTCATTTGTTCTTTTTAAATGGGTAGTTATGATAAACAGAAACATGGGTTACTGCCTTATCTTTTTGTAATATATCAGGTTCGGCACGAATTAAATAACAGTACTGCAAGCCTCGCCTTTATATTGGTTTTCTAAGCCTTGCCTGATATATTACAAAAAGATCAGACAGTAACCTGTTATACTCTATATATGTACGTTATTCGGAATGTGATAATAATTACAACATGAACGTTATGTAGCCATTACCAATGAATAATCTTGCAACTAAGACCACATCCTTCTGTTCAGTGGTGTCCTTCTGATAATGAGATGACACATAAAAATGCGAAATAAAACATAAAATATCTCGTTCTAATGCTGAATGAAATTTATGTGTATATTTATATTGAAAAATCGGGAAAACACTTATGCATAGCAGTATACATAAATATAAAATTGATAACAATTATGGAGCTGTGCAATATCTTATGATGCTAATCTGCATTGTACACATTGAGCGTCGCGACATGTGGTGTAAGTCAGCGTAATGTTTAGTTATTTTTTATATAAAATATAGGTTGCAATGACAACATTTCGTTGCATTACATCTACATACAAAAATGTAATTTTCTATAAAGTTTGCTGTAAAACACATAAAAAAGAATCAGAATTAAAATAATCAATATTTTGCTTTTCAATATTGCCTTCACAGACTAGGACTGTGTAAAGTTCATAGCCTAACAATATTGGCAATGTCGACCTACATATTTTGACACCCGGGGATCCTCTTTAGTTTGTTCCAGTACGGGATCGTTCGGGGGTTGTGACAGCCATTAGGTCCCCCGTTGTGCTCCCTCGCGTACCCCTCGCACGTAGCTGGGCAGCGATAGTAGCTGGCGTAGCGCCGCATGTAGTTCTGCACGCACTGAGATGAGCATTGGATGTCGTCTGCGCATGACTTCCAGTCTGTAAAAGCAGGAGCATGTTAACCAAGAAACCGTCCGAGACGGGTGATGCTCCCCAAAGTTTTTTTTGTCACAATATTGCACTATATATTCAGATAAAAGGAAACGTCTTGAGGGCACAGTAGTTGGGGGGGGGGGCAATATTTTTTTTATAGAAAATTTCAAAGGGCCATAACTCTAAGAAAAACCATCCGACCAGAACCCCCTGATAATATGCAAATCTCCTCTTGGTAGTGAAGCTTCCCATAATGTTTCATTGGATCTCGGTCAGTTGCTGAGAAATAGCCCGGACAAGAATTGCACTATATGTACAGTTAATGGGAAATTTCAAAGGGCCATAACTCTGTGAAAAATCGTCCGACCAGAACCCGCTGATAATATGGACATCTTCTCTTGGTAGTGAAGCTTCCCATAAAGTTTCATTGAATTCCGGTCATTAGTTGCTGAGAAATACCCCACACAAGAATTGCACTATATGTACAGTTAATGGAAAATTTCAAAGGGCCATAACTCTGTGAAAAATCATCCGACCAGAGCCCGCTGATTATATGTACATCTCCTCTTGGTAGTGAAGCCGGTCATTAGTTGCTGAGAAATAGCCCGGACAAAAATTGTGCACGGACGGCCGCACACACACACGCACGGACAGACGAAGCGGCGACTATATGCTCCCCGAAAAATAAATTTTGGGGGAGCATAAAAACTCAAAGCCGATATCATGACGTCGTAGTCACCCCAATTCGCTGTAATTCGCAAAGCATCTTGGTCGGTGTGATATAAGCATATTAAAAGAAAAGTTATATGTTTATTTATAGGTCATATAATTAAAAAAAACTACGGAACATTTACCGTTTTTGCTATTACAATAGCGTTCTGATTTTAAAATCAGTTTGCTAGCATATGCCCTTATATGTGGACTTAACCAGAAGTATAGTGCGTTCTATTACAACAAGTTTAAATAAGTTTTGTATTTATTGTTAGCGAACATGATTACCTTCAATATTGAAGGACCTTTCGACAAACAATTGAACTATATCCGTTCTGTCAAGTGCAGTATGTGTTAACCCCGTTCTATAAAATCTATATCTATTTAGAACTTGAAATTGCATATAGAGTGAATATTAACAAGCTGTTAAGTTTTATTCACCCTAGAATGAAATGGTGTTAATTGCATTAATGTTTTTTTCTGTGATTTTTATCGTTCTGGCGAATAAATAGTGATTAAAGATGGAACTTTATGCCAGTATTTTAGGCATTATTTCATTTATCTACTTTATGTCCTTCCACTTTGTAAAATAACATTTACGCATAATATATAAACTTAACTTATTATAGACGTTACCATATCCGATCAAACAACCGAAACCTCCAGCACCCGATTTCAAAGACAACAAGGCAGCAAACCAAAACGACCAAAAAAAAACGCCGAAAAGATCATTATGACATGTGTCGTTCTTTAGTGTTGATGGATGTGAAGGGCTTTCAAACCCGCCGAACGGCCAGAGCAAAAACTCATATAGCCTACAAGCAATACAAATGGATCATATAAGAAGCAATGTAGAGTGGGATGCCCATCAACCCCCCCCCCCACGCACATATTGGCGAGGAACATAAAAGACATTGGCCGGAAGAATTACAAGATATTTTTTTATGTTTTCCTTACGGCGGGTTCGAACTTATGTTGGCACAATCGAATTTAATTTCTGGCGTGTTGGTAGATTTGAAAGTAGAAAACGTGCTTTAACGAAAAGTGCCTATTTCGTCGTTTTTGAGGCTAAATAAAACCGTTAAACTTGAATATATTTGAGGAAACGATTGTGAAATCGAGTAATGGATACCTGTTCCAGGCCTCCCGCAGTCAGTCCAGTACCCGACCTTTATTTGGAAGTAACCACATGACAGCGACCCGACGTCCATGTGGCATCCGATAGGCTTGCATTGGGACTCCAGCTTTTAAGGACATACAACAAAGAATTTCACGCATATTTAAATATATATAGAAACTTATAGTTGTGCAAAAGGAACACCTTTGGAAAACTCTTTCAAATCAGGCATGTTGATTTTGTTGTATAAAATATTCACTTTAATTACCAAATTATGTTTGTTTATTCACTGTATTGGAGGTTATAATGTTAATGATAATGAAGATCATCCCGATTACCTTACAAATGCATCCCAGACAGGCCTGCGACACCAGACCTGGAGCAAATTTAACTTCCGGGTCACCTGCTTCAGAAACAGACACCAGACCTGGGGCAAATTTCACTGCCGGGTCAACTGCTTCACCAAAGGTCATCTCAGCATCTACATATATAGTTTTCGCAAATAACGTTAAAATTTGATTTCTTCCCGTATTTGTGTGTGTGTTTTCAGAGTCAACATCGCGTCAGTGTGATTGTATTCTAGTAATTACTGAGAAATCGTAACCACTCCGGTTATTCCGGTAAACAGAGATTTACGTTTCGTTTGTTGGATGGTACACATGTAATTAAAGTAATATGGAAACACATCAAACCAAAAAAATAAGTCTTGATGGAATAACCATGATTGCATTCGTCCTCGTGACTTAAAAGAGGCCGGTTAACATATACAAAAGTCATAAACGGAAAGTATTTGCGGCAATGTAAGTCTTTGGAGTTTATTCTACGCTGATAATATAATAAAGATGGCAAGAAGATAAAATATAAATGTTTTGAATCAAAAACTGATGATGATTTTTGCTCATGAAGTTAATGAAACAGCAAAGAATTATGAAACACCGTACATTAAACAATAAAAAAAGTGAAACAAAACGTTCATTAAACAATGAAGAAAAGTGAAATAGGAATTTAATGAACCAATTAAGAATAATGAAACATGAAATTAATGAAACAATAAAGAATAGTGAAAGCGGATGTTAATGAAACAATAAAGAAAACTGAAACAGGACGTTAATTAAACAATACAGAATAGTGAAACAAATTGTGACTGATAATTAGCTGAGAGGAAATCTTAATGCGCAGTTAAATGAAATATATATTTTTTTTATAAGTAACTCAGCTAAATAATCAAAGTTAGGCTTTAATGTTCTTACTATACGAAATAACTTTTTTTAAATAAACCCTGCTTCTTTTTAAAGTAAAGTATAACTTTAATATAGCATTCATTAATAGCATCCCATGTGTATTTTGAACGAATGTATTGAACTGCCATGTACAACATGTGTTTTATTTGTTAATTGAACTTCTAAAATTCGACGAAGGAAACACGTTTTAACAATATAAGCTTCCATCCCAAACACAGCCTATTGAGGTTACCATTAAAAAAACAATATCCACGTACCGTCTGAATCGATTTCTTGCTCATAGACTCGCTTATTGGTGTCCCCATCGAGCAAATCTCTGTCAACCTCATTCCAGACGTCAGGTTGATATTCAACATTGAGGTCCGCGCGAGGCTCTGATTCTACGGCTTCCAGGTCCACCTCCCAATCGTCTATGACGTTACCATGTGCACCGAGTAGCGCAATAAGCGTCAGAAGATACACGGTCTTTGGCCAACTTGCCATTGAAAAAAAGCAACCGACTCAGATATAAGAAGCGATTATAAATCTGGTATTAAGTGCTGTAGATCAGCAGGCCTTCTTCCTGGTGCGAAGACATTGCTCAATGTTTTATATACTGTGCACAATCGCAACGCTTGAATAAATTCGAAAAGAAACAATTACTTCAAGTATGGTGGCGTTTTGCTGCCGCCAGAATCATTCTTTATGTGTGAATATGTATACAAGTGTTTATTCTATTTCACTTGGGATAAAATGCTCACATTTTACATTTTCATTAAGACATAAAAAGAGCAACTGTGGAAGGTCACTGACCAAAACAAATAACTCAGACTTGCAATTTATTAGGTGCAAATTTTAACCCTTTATCACTTAGATACGTGTTTGAAGCATTTGCAGTCCCTTAGGGAGTTAAATTTTATTCAAGACCTTTTTTACTAGATTCAAGTTTGAAAGGCTTCACTCACAACCCTTAGATACTGATGAGCAGCAAACAGCATAAACCCTGAACACACTGCGAGTAACTCGCCATTTTCATTTTGCTTCTGAGTGGGAAAGGGATAATTGAGGTTCCGAGCTTTTCCGAAATTTCTCTGCCGAAAGCCTATTTTCGAGGGTTGCCACAATTTTGGCAAATAGATTTCCTTACACGTAAAATTAAAATTGTGTGTTGTTGTTTAACAGAGCCCTATGGCTATTTTATTAAATGTAAACTCACCTACAAGAAAATAGAAAATCGGCTCTAAAGGTTCTCTTTGATTCAACAATTATTATGTAGCTTTTTATTGATAATGATTGCATTACTTTAAGCGGGAAATAATAAGATTAATATAATAATTGTTATGTTTTCAATGATTTTTTTCAAAGTGATACATGATTTTGGGTTAAACAAAATACCAAAAACCCGTCTTTTCCTCTCAAATTATATCCGGTTTTAAGAAACCCTTTACACGTTTAATAAATTAGTTGAGTCCATTGCCTAAAAACAAGTCTAAATGAGCTTTTAATGTTTTATATTTTACTTAAAAGCGATTTCAGACGAGAAAAAACGAGAAGATAAAACTTAGAAAAAAATGAGATAATAATGTGTACTTACGGACCAACAAAAAGATATACATGTACAGACCAACTGTCATTTTTATCCTGGAATAACCGACGTATTTGATTTGTTTAATCACAGCAAAGTACAAACTACTGCATCAAATACTATTTTCTGTCATTTTCAGTTGCCTTGAATGCAAAATAACATGTGTTAAATATATAAGTATTCTAACAAAGTATCCACAACTGTCATCATGAAAGTTTTCGTTGTTGCATACAGAACGACATCTTATGTATCCAAAAACCACTTATGTATTCCCTTTTGTGAATTGCAGTCGTTCCAACAAGATTTAAATATTGAAATATATCAAAATGGATACAATACCCGACTGTTATGAGAAACAATTTTGATAAAATACGAAATGCTACCCACAACGTCTATCTAGAACAGCACAAGGAAAACGATTTCGGGACGGAGTGTCAAGAATAATCTGTATTAAGCACAAAATTACCATATATTACGTGTGTGCGGTCGAAAAGCATTGAGCTTTTTAGGAGAAAGGTCACCAAGTAGAGCATATATGTGAAAAATTCTTCAAAAATCAAAACAAATCACCTCTTTAGGCTTCATTCTGACAGTTTCCTGTCAATTTATGTATCTCCGAAATTACAACTTATGATTTTACGCGTACTCCTATAAGGGATTCATAAGTTGGTTTACCGGGCGTGAAGACAAACGAACGTCAAAGGCCTCATACACAGACCCACGCGAGTGGTGATAAAACGAACACTCGCGCGTCAACAATGAGGTGACAGCGCGTTTACTCACCGTGCTTCTGCGTTCTGCGCGTCACACTAACTTTACCTCTGCGTTCTGCGCGTCACCCTAATCGTGCCTCTGCGTTGTGCGCGTCACACTAACCGTTCCTCTGCGTTCTGCGCGTCACATTAACGGTGCATCTGCGTTCTGCGCGTCACACTAACCGTGCCTCTGCGTTCTGAATAAACTTTCACCATACGGATGAATATGCCTTGGTAACTCAAAATCATGCGTCCGGTCTGAGGCTTGCATCTTACGCATTTGGGTTGTTACAAAGCCTTCCCAAATATGTTTCTGAAGGTGGAGTTAATTTCCTTTCGCAGATGTGAAAATGGCTAGGCAGTGAAAAAATGTCACTATAATAATGCAGGTTCAACTGTGAAATTGAATCTGGGATAACAGTGCAAAATGCATGTGTGTAAAGTGCCTGTGCTGTCCACGCATGCAAAAAGGACGATTCTTTCCGCCTTTATGGTATTTTTTCGTTTAAATGGAGTCACTTCTTAGCGAAAACCCAGTTAGGGTGGAAAGTGTTGTCCTTGATTAGCCTGTGCAGACTGCACATGTTAATCTAAGGCGAAACTTAACGAACATTCATTAAGTCTCGTTTTCCCAGAACGATACTCAATTGTAAACAGTAATGATCGTATTTATTTTAAACATTTAACTCACTTGAAACTAACGTGTACTATTTTCTGTGGCTCAAAACACATACAAAACCAACGTTTGTAATTTGATCTTTAACAACCTTATTGCGTTATACTGTACGGTGCTTTGTCTCTGAAGCTTTTTGATACAGACGTGATGTAGTTGATACTTGTCCTCAGAAAGTTCCGATTCTTGTGCTTTGGTTATGTATTTTTATTGAGTATAAATGCAGTTAAATGATTATTTACTTGAGAAACATTTTCTTTTATTGTTATATTGTGAAGCTGTGATTTGAATGTTTATTTATACTCAAATGTTGTATAAATAATTCTGGACCAGATGTGAGGTTTTGAGCCACTTTAAAACGATTTACCGCCCCCCCCCCCCCCTCTCGTACTTTTGAATTGACGGTTGCAATTGACAGTTTTGTTCATGTGTGTGCGTTTGTTATGAATGCAAGTGTCATGTCTAGTGAGTTTGTTTGGATTATCACTGGCAATTTGTTCCTTGTCATTAACCCATTTATGCCTAGCGTCTAGAACAAAATGCCTTGGCAAACAGCGTAGACCCAGATGAGACGCCGCATGATGCGGCGTCTCATCTGGGTCTGCGCTGTTTGCTTAAAGTAATTTCTGTAAGAAATATGCTTAATATAGAAATAAATATACTAGACATCCCTAATTTTGGAAATAAATTGATTCAATTTAGAAGGATGGGAGAGTTCACTAGGCATAAATGGGTTAACCGATGTGTATGATAAGGTTTCTCTTCTGCTGGTTCAGCTGAAATAGCACTTTATGTGTATTTGAATGTTATTCAATCTGCCAACATGAACCTATTAATGCTTTGAGTGATTGCACTTAAATGGTAATCCCTGAAATGGTTTAATAAGTTCATCTTCTTTAAAAACGGGGGGTAATGCATGTGTGTATAGTGTCGTCCCATATTAGGCTGTGCAGTCCGTACAGCCTGATCAGGGGCGATATTTTCCGCCTAAACGTTTCGTTAAGAAGAAACTTAATTCAAACAAAATGTCCTTAAAAGCGGAAAGTGTCGTCCATTATAAATTGGTGCTAATGCTGGAATGCAGGCTAATCGGGGACTACGCACACGCAATACGCATTGAGGCCAGTTTTCCCAGAACGAGACTCAATAAGTAATGCTCTGTGCGAGTCTGAATTCTGTTTACCCACCTCACATGGTAATAGGTAAATAAATCATTTAAGATACCCACCTTTTCATTTAATGTTGTTGAAGAAGGTGGATAGCAATTTTCCCTACATAAAATGGAAGTTGTTATGTATACCGTGAGTAAGACCATTTTGGTGGCCATCTTGGACGCCATCATGGATTTTGAAGCCCTTAAGCACTTTTCAAAAAAATGAAAGCTCATACCATAATCTACAAACCCAGACGATCATTTGTGTATATAAAACTCTTTGTTTATGATCAGTGGCCAGTTGCTCCCCTATATAAGCGAATTATGTGTGCCTGTTTGCAGATCTACAATAAGTAATGCTCTGTGCGAGTCTGAATCCTGTGTGCCCACCTCACAACTTTGTTGACAATGCTGTACGTGTCGGGCTCTCCAGTGTTACTCATTTTCGTGTCTATAGCACATTTGTTGTGTGTGTCACTGTTTAGAAATTGGTTCCTTGCCATAAACGAAGGACACATGCTTTAATAAGATTTCTTTTCTTCTGGTATACCTGACGTTTCTATGTTTTTTAATGTTTTAATTGGACGCTAAGTTGCCGTGAAGTCTATGGTTTAAATGCATGAAATGAATAGCATTTACACTTTGATTTTAACCATCCTACAAAACTTGAACTTATAAATTTGAATTAATAAACCCAAACACGGCGTTCCAATGGCATCGGTATATGCAAGATTGAAAACCAAGTTGACAGAACCTATTGTATGTTGACACTGTGCTACATACAGATACATATTCGGACCATATTCGAAAAAGATAAGACTATCATTGTCACCAATCTATGTAGATAATGATGCGTAAACATTCTAAAATTCCATACAGAACATATCTGTTCCATTTCTTTCGTCAAATACTTTTCTTTTATTATGATGGTTTCATGCGGAGTGTTTCTGACAACGATAGCTACAAACTGTGAGTACCGTACATTCCGAATTCAAGTCCAAAAGTAAGCAAACTTCATTTTTCCAAATTTGATTTTTTTCTGAATATTTTTAGACGCTTAACGATAAATAAGTTTGGGCATAATTAAAACAAGATGACGCGTGGTTTTTATTGCGAGTACATGTTTATTATTGAGAAAAACTCTGGGAAAACTGGGCTTAATCCTTGCAATCCACACAGGATTAGAAGGGACAACCCTTTCCGCTGTTATGGTAATTTTTGTTTAAAGAAAGTATCTTCTTAGCTAAATCCCTTCTAGGTTGAGAATGTCGTCCCTGATAAGCCTGTGTGAATTGCACAGACTACCATGGGATGACACTTTGCGCACCTCTTTATGCCCTGATTTCCTAGAGTGTGCTTAATTACACATTATATGTTGGCATTGTCCTCGTTTGAAGGTATGCTTTCCAGCGCGTTCATAGACCAGCAATGCAAGACGAAAGTCGAGGACCTGATCAAGTCTGACCCTTGCCCAGGTAGGTCAAGTAATTGTGTTATGTGAACTAGATATTAATTTCGTCATGCAAAAATTGTTCTAATGCCTTAATCGACAAATCTTATCCGACTTTCAGCCCCGCAACCTCTACCGATCAAAACCGTTAATAAGATTTAGCAATGCATTGAAAACGAAACTAAAAATTAAGCTGTTCAAGCACTTTTATTTGCAATTAAAGTCATGCAATTTTTCGTTGTCTCATTCGAGATATGGTAGCTTCAGAAGAGACTTTGCGAAAGCGGCGTTCACATCGCTTCACTTTTTAACACAACCACAACCCTCTGTGTTTAAGAACGTTTAATGAATGCATTTTTATCTTGTTCTCATGTAAGTTCAAAAGAATGTTCCGTTTCTTTTCATCTGTGTTGTCGCTTCCGGAAATTTCGTTAATTGCTGTTGTGCTACCGAAATTGGTCCCATATGTGAAACACATCATACACTATTATTACCATCGTCAGATAGTAAAGACTTGCTTTAAACTGTGCAAGCGCAAACAAAATACGTTTGAAAAAAACAACAACCAGTTTAATCATTCTATAACAGCGCTGCAATATGGAACCCATCTAGAACCGTTACAGGTAAACCCTTATGGGCTGGGCCATACCATACTGTTGGCTTAAAATATGGGTTTTCACTGAATATAGCTCATATGGAACTCTTATGAGAACCTATATGAAACCACATGGCTTAATTGAACTAAAATGGCCCCAAACTATATTTTAGAATAGTATACTAGTACTTCAAAGTCGGACATATATCGGATATGACATGAAATGACGTCAAGAATACTAATTCTACAAGATATATAAAAAAAATTACAAGTATTTACCAGTAAGTGAAATTGGAACGATTGCGTTTAAAATATCCGACATTCGTTGTCATTTACTTACATTTGGTATTAAACAAATGCAGAAAATTCATTAGACGTGTGACTAAATGCTCCCCCTATTGCTAGCACAATTTGATGATTGTTAAATTTGTAGGATGACATTCTTGTATGCAGAGCGTGCTGCCTATAAGCAGCAAAGTGGAATGCTCGAACCAGTCTATTGGCATAGCTTATACCTTGCTAAATGTATGACTGTATTTCAGTATTACTGTTAAAATGTATGTATTCAGAAAAAAAATCAGTTGTCATTGAAGTTTAGAATAACTATTTTAAATTGTAAAACACTTCAGGCGCAGCACTCTGCTGTTAACTCTTTATCGTTCTTTTTGCATATTTATTTAAGCCCCGCTCTTGGAATAATCGGGTTTAATTCATGTGCAAAAATGTCGTCCCAGATAAGTCCGTGCATTCTGCACTGGTGAATCAGGGACGACACTTTCACCCGAAAGTGAATTTAAGTCTAGAAGGGACCTCTTTAAAACAAAAAATTCCGTAGTAGCGGAAATTGTTGTCCTTAATTAGTCTATGTGGGCTGCACAGCTAATCTGGGACGACACTTTACGCACAATCATTAAGCCGGGTTTTCTCAGAGCGCAGCCCATCTTAACAAAATGTCACGTGGCTTAGTGAACGGCGGCTGGAGCGACTGGAGTGCCTGGTCCGACTGTTCGACGACGTGCGGTACAGGCTTGTCTCGCAGATCGAGAGCGTGTTTCAACCCAGCCCCATCTCTTCTCGGTCAACAATGTGACGGCGACAGCAACGACTACTCACTCTGCTACAGCAATCCATGTAAAGGTTAGTGGTGTACATAGTCTTTGACACAAATCCTGAAAAAAATGCAATGTATTATTGTGAGTGTGTTTACACAGGTATTGGGCGCGTGGTCAAGAAATTGCATCAATTAAATGCCCACAAACATTTTCAAGACGATAAAATTATGTTGTTTTATGAAAATGTATTTTGGTCATAACCGCGGTATTAATATTTTAGAATATGTATTGTTCGTAAAAGATTTATCATAATTACACATTTATCATGTACATTAACTGTCTCATGTGTCTTTTTCAGTTGATGGATTTTGTTCGGAATGGGAAAGCTGGTTTTGTTCCTTTAGAAAGCCGCATACTAGAATGCGACAAAGGACTTGCTATGATCCGTTATTTGGTGGCCAACCTTTTCAGGGAAATGACACCGAGAGCTATACAGACCCATCGTGCACGTGACAGATGCCTGCTTGCCAGAAGTTGTGATATTGGGTTGGACTTTATTGTTGGCATTTTCAACGAAGTAAATATAGTAAAATGAGAAAACAAAAATATTTTAAACATCCACTGAGAAAATGTGTACCAATAAACGTTTTATTTAATAAATGGTGTTATTGTAAACAAGAAACAGTCTGTAATATAAAGTATTGTATAAAAACACATGTTTTTTTACTTGAAATGGATTCATTTAAATAATATAAGCATTTAAATATAGTACCTTTTATTTTTAACACTTATTACCTCAATTGCGTGTTCTTAATGAAAGTTCATACGCTCATGAACTATTTCAATACAAAATATTGAACCTTTATCACTAGGAATAATAATGATTTTGTGTTATAATATTTAGTACGATGAACAGACGGACACACGGGCAAACAGATCCGAAGGATGATAAAAATGTTTATTTGATGTCTGTAGCATATAGTATCACATGCAATTACAACAACGCTTTCTTATGTGTAAGGTATTTTTTATCCAGTGCATCTGGATTTCTAATATATGGCCACGCCATATCAAACAGTATTGCCAAAACCCATGAGGTCTGGCACTTTACAACAAATTCCATCTCTCTTGAACAAAGACGCATTCAGTTGCAAACCAGTCAAGCCATCGATATATAATACTTCATATGTATATGAACAACGCTAATATTCATATAATCGGAATCAGTAGACTATCTTAATATAAATTTATCACGATTGTAATTAATTAATTTACTGAAATTGTTTATTTTTGTTGCTGCGAAGAGACCTTTGCTGTCTTAAGACAAGCACATCAATAAAGGACAGAACCCTGCTAGCGCAGCGCAAAAATTGTGTATATGTTCCCACATTATATACGTTTATTGTTTTACACATGTTTAAACCAAATTAAATGCGATAATTTTGCGTTAACCCGATATTTCCCAATCGTTTATTAAAAGTTTTGTCGCTAAACGATAGACACACTGATTGCGTATTCGTTGAAAACATATACTAGTATGTGCTCTGCTAAAATTGAAAATGTATGCTGTGCAGTTCCAACATTGTGGTGGCTGATACCGCGATATCGTTCTGGCATGTTGGTGGTTTTGAATGTCGCACGATACCATTACAGAACGACATAAAGGGCGCAAATAATTGTCATATTGACACCCTTTTTGACGATGCTGCGAAGCATCGTCTAAGTTATCATACCATGAAAAATTCTTCACAATGGCGACCTTTGTAAAAGACCGAGCCAGTCCGATTGAGATAACTCGATTTTTCTAATCGGCATACCTCGCTGATTATCATTGATCAGGTATAGGAAGCTAAGCTATAAATAGGACAGCATATTCTGGGGAAAAGATTAAATAATAGTTTGAAAACGTTAATTTTAAATCAGTTATATTCAATCCATTTTATGTTTATAAATCAATGAAACAACTATGCATTTTTTTGTACTGTATTTGCCATTTGTCGTGATTCAGTAAATAAATTGCGAATTAAAACGTGTATAATTTACTTTCAACGCGATCATGAGCGTAAAGAAAACGAATTATTTCGAACCTGTCATTTGTAAACGTTGTAGCGACTATGGTATATAAACAGCATAATAGCCGTATGACGTCTGTGAAACTCGCTCTTATGCGTTCTTTCTCATTTTGTATATTTAATAAACGTTTCAAAAAATTGTCATATTGACACCCTTTTTGTATTCTGGTGGGTACATTCGTCGTTCTCATGTGTAAATAAATTTGAAAGTCAACAGACCGACAAATATACCAACTCACACAACGACACAAAGGGTGACAAATGTGATAATACCGGTATAGTTGTATTGGTACCTTTTTGTCAATCAGACGGATATAGTTATTGTTTTTCGTATAGGCGTTTTTAAAGTCGCATACTCGACAACACGCCAAAACGACAAATACAAATGTAACTCCACGAATAACCAAAATATTTATTTGCGTCCTTTTTGTCGTTTTGGCGGATATATTTTTCGTCATCTCGTTGTCAGGTCATTCATATATTAGTCACTGGAACTTCTTCATTACGCGTCGGTGTAGTTGCTGCACGTGCAAATGAATGAATGCGAATATTATTGAGTTCCTGAAAGGGGTCTTTTCACAGATTTTGGCATATTTTGAAGTTTGTCATTAAATGCTTTATATTGATAAATGTAAACATTGGATCTTAAAACTGCAGTACAAAATCAAGAATAAGTCCTGGAATTTGTCTGAAGTAAATACGCATTAGCCCTCTCGGCTATTCCGCCGGGTGTACACAGTAGAAGTATTTTATACCTTATATAAGCAATCTTCGTAGTTTCGTAAATTAAAACGACAACAACAGAACTCTCCAAATTATTCAATCGTTTCGCGTTGCAACGCTTTATAATTTTTAGGTTTTCAAATCGTAAAAGATACATATAATGGCTATATTGGACTATGGTAAATGTTCAGTAATAGTGTTGTCTCACAAATATCATAACTAAAACGAAAATTGCGAAACTGAAACAATTTTTGTCAATTTTGTCAATTTACCAAACCGTGAAAAGATCCCTTTAAATTATTTGCCTGGATCGATCTGAAAAAAAGTAAAAATCATTTGCTAAATAGCATGAACGTGTTTTGATGACAATTACAGGCTGTTCTTTTGTAGTGATAGCCGTGTATTTGATCACCACGTTGTTCTAAGCATGCAACACATCAGACCATCGAAATCACATGAACTAAATAGTATAAAACAATTTGGTGCATCTAAAATGGAAATTACTTTTCTTGTTTAAAACAACGTCATTAAGTAAATAGGATTCCTCTTGTTAAGAATCGTGAATATTTCCAATGTACTAACGTTACATCACGTGGATTGAATTCTAAGGGACTTAAGTTATAATCCTCATACATAGGCTCCACCCTGCCCTCAATCTGAATATTCCTGAATATCTATTCCATCTGTCAATTTAGTTTTATATTCGTAAATGTCTGCTAAGAATGCAGAAATGCCCGTTAAAATGTAAAATACCTGCCTCGATGGCAGAAATTCTAATTCGACAAATTAAAATATTTTTTTTAAAGTTCTAGTCTACCTAATATAGTAAAATTGTCTGTCTACCATTTTCAAGACATTTTATTATCGTGATGTTTTTCTTTATATAATAAATTATGTTTTAGATGTATGAGTCAAAATATATAGCATACAATATATGTAATCGCCGAGCAATGTCTTCTTCATTACATCAAAATTCTAATGGTAGCTTAATTAAAGACTTTGCTGATGCTGCGTATTGACATGACGCCTTATCTATGATCGCTCCCCCCACTAGAATTGATCCACCAATCAGCGATCGATTAATCGGGCGCACTCGTTAGCAACGACCTGTCCGCCATTTTCTAGACAAGCTACATGTTTAGGTTCACTTTTATTCCAACAAGTTTTTTTTGTTTTCCTCTTTAAAAAAACCGATTAAAAATGGTTAAACGGTGTCGATGGGGACTATGTAACTCGGACAATAGATATCCCGAAAGATTAGTTGGTGACATCTAATTTATATCGTTTCCAAAGCCGAAAAGAGATCTTGAGAAGTGTAAGAGATGTGTAAATGCATGCGGTCGTCACCACGAACGACTTAATGTCAACACTGTCAAAGACAATTATAATATATTTTTATCGGATATACTAGCAGATTTTAATAGTTTATGTTATCGATCTGATTATCACATAATATTTCACGTTTTTAAAAAATAGTTTTATCAGTTACTAGGTCATTAATATACAGAAGCGAGGTTCATCTGCGTTACTTAAAGAGAAATAAAACCCAGCATGAAGCCTAATTTGTGCTGTGTTTTATAACTCTGATAGTAATGCACTTTATTGCCATTATACATGTTATTAGAAGGTGACACGTGATATATTATATTAAAAACGGTATCTACACATGTGCACACATGTGATGTCACCAATGAACGCTTTTAATCCACCTTTGAGATCAAATGCCTAGTTCTCTTTTTTTTTCAACGAGTTTTGTTTGATTTGTTCGAAAAAAAGCGGAAATGAAATAAGGCAAAAACGGTGTGAATAAGTTTTATGTAACTCTGACATTCGGTATCCATAAGTTAGATTGATTAAATATATACCATTTCAAACGCGGAAATGCGGTCTTGACAAGAGCAAGTTGAAGCTTCAATGTGTAGAATTACCGAGATCACCCTTATGGAGCATTTATTTATTTAAAAAACTGGAAATTTTATGTTAGAAATAACTACGCATTATTAAGTATGAATTATATCACGTGTGCTTGTAGAATAATAGAGAAAATTGGTACCAACTTTGCGTAACTTAACGAAATCCCCGTTATAAATCGAGTTTTGTGTGTGTCAGAAACAAGTGAAAACGATAATATGTTTCTATTTTACTAGAATCGAATCGATAAATGCCACATAATAAGATTTATTATTACTGATATAACCAATAAATGCCGAACTTTGGAGAAGTCGGTACCTGCGCCATCGTCTGATACAAGTAGCTTTACTGAATTCCCCTTCATACAGCGCTACTTTATATATGGCAATGACCAAACTTATTGTGCTGTCTTGCACTTTCAATTATAGTGATTGATAAATGTCCCATAAGCAATGTTTAATATTATTAATATCACTTTTATACGCAATAACATGTGGGATTGAGGTTACCACCCGGCGTCAGAAAGCGCGTAAAACTTCACCGAATTCCCAGTTATAAAACGCTATTTCGTGTCAAATACACGGGTACGGGGGAATGTTTCGGTAATAATTTTGTTAATAACACGGGTAAATACCGGTGAAGTGTTAATTTATTGCAAATACCACAATTACACGTAATAACGGGTTCGATTTCGGTAAGCGCGCAAGCGTTTGAGAGTGTGTTTAATGTACCGATTTAACCGTTATAATAGCTGATGTTCTCTTTAATCGTATATTTTTTGCATTTGCAGAATAACTAAATGGCATCAACCCCTTTACAAGTGAAATATGGTGTTAAACAAATCCATAAAATCATCCGGAATATCGCGTAAATCTATATGCAGTCTATAGGCAAAGAAGCCATTTTGGTGTTAGCTTCTTGTCTAGGTTTTCTTCCCGCTGAGCCACGTGATTAAGTGGGCGGAGCGATCACTGATAAGGCGTCATGTCAATTAGCGGTAAGGAAATGATAGAATTATACTCGCATCAAGCAAAGGATGATACTTGACCGCCTCTACTGTAGGTTACGTGCCAATAGTTATATTGGTATAGTGGGGTGTGGGCTTGTACACTTAAAAAATGGCGGCGTCCATGGCCGGTGTTTTGGATGAAAATCTGAGAGAAAAAGTGATAAACAGCAAAATTCTTGTTGTAGGAGCTGGTGGAATCGGTTGTGAACTCCTCAAAAACCTTGTCCTCACAGGGTTTGTGAATATTGAAACGGTAAGTTTGGGTCATTCGCACAAAATATGAATGTTGCTATTTGTTTCTTTTCTTGTGTCAAACAAATAATGAAACTGAAAGTGACACCCTGTTCAACATGTGTTTTAAATACATGTACTGTTTCAGCAAACTAGTTTTGTTGTTGTTATGCACAGTGTTTTTTTTTGGACAGGTTTTCAAGAATTTCAGTATTGGGACTATTCCCCATTCATGCGTAAATGTTTGTAATAGTAACACTAACAGGGCCTTTTTTCAGCTTTTTGGGAAGATAGCCCATTGCTTTGAAATTGGGAATTTTATGGGCATTTTCAAGAAATTGGGAAAATAAATTGGGATTAAAACCAGTTTTTTTTCAACTTTTTGGGAAGATAGCCCATGGCTTTAGAATTGGGAATTTTATTGGCATTTTCATGAAATTGGGAAAATAAATTCATTAGCCTTTTTTTTCCACACGAAAAGTCCACTGATTAGGGAAATACTTAATTTGACATAACTCTTTAATATGATTATAGGTGCTACCTAATTTACGGGCAAAAGCTTTTTAAGTTTTTTTGATAACTATGTATTTTTAATAAATATATTGACATGATTGTGTTCAAAATATTATAATTGTTGCAATAATTAAGTAATGCATCCAAAAAAAAAATCAATCTTAAAACAAGTTACATGTTCCAAGCTTAAAGATCTAGCATCTCATATATTTTTTGTTTTCTAGCCACAGGAATTTATAGCTGGTTAGGTGTCTGTAGTATAGTGGATGGGGTGTCTGCTAACTGGCTTAGTCACTGGGAGGTCTCTGTATTAATCTCTTAAGTGGGAGCATTCTTTAGATAACCCTAAAGACATACTATGGCGTACCTTTTGCGTTGAAAGTCAAGAAGACCTACAAGTTAAAAAGAGAAATGTACGTCAAAGTACAATAATTGTACGTCGACATAAATATAAAATACACTTCGAAGTATATATTTGTACGTCAAAGTACACTTTGTACTTCGACATACATGTTTGTACTTCGACGTACACATTTTTTGAACAGCCAATCAAAACACTAGTCTCTTGAGCCGCTTTTCCTTCAGATTTATTCATAATAAATGTTTAAAATCTCTTTTTTAATTGAGGACAAAATGAATAAAAATATCAGAATGGCAAAAAAACAACGCATAGAAGTTTCAAGTATTTAATGCATTGAAATAGATTATATACAAATTTGAAGAAGATTCAATTGTTACCTTTTTAAAATTAAAATTATTCAGCATATTGTGAGTATTTATTGATCATGCGGGGCGGAGTATCAAGACCGTCCAGTGCATTACTGTGTAGGAAATTCCCAACGGTAACCAAACAGTTACCAAGCATTAACAGGATAAATAATGTATTATGACCTCTCCGTGGGTCGTATTTTGTGATAACCATAACTTGCATAAGTCAGAGGTTAATTCCGCCACGCCAGGTCAATAAATACGCACAATATCTATGAGTTAGCGGTCGATAGTCGCATAATATGGTATAAATTATAATAATAATAATGTTTAATAAATACGCACAATATCTTTGAGTAAGCGGTCGATAGTCGCATAATTTGGTATAAATAATAATAATACTTCAATGTCAGATATCTCTAAAAGCAACAGATGTAAGGTGTCTTCTGATTGGCTAACACTCAAGGGTCGGTGAAAACTGTACGTCGAAGTACATTTCTCGTTCTACCTAGTAGGTCTTGTAGACTTTCGACGTCATGGTACGTCGTATAGACACTAAGTACTGGTCCTACCCAGGAACCAGTTTGTTTCATCAAATGTCTCAATTCAACTTGACAGCTTGCTAAAGCAGTTGCATTAAGCATACAGTACATGTGATGTGTCAAATCAATTTTGATTGACAAATTTGACAGGATTTTTTTTAATCCAATAAGTTTTAGACTGCCAAATAACACACACTACGTATTGAAAGCCATACCTGGAGCTTTCGTCTGTATACCACTGACTTCATCAGAAGAATGATTTCTACTGTTGGGAAACGTTAACACCACTAATTGTCTTCTTATTTATTATCAATGTATAATTATGTGTAACAGCATAACAACATACTTGTTTCGCAATTAAAATATTTAATAAATACAGGTATCTTGCAGGTTTCTAATTTTCTTTCGCAAACTATTGTTGAATAGTTTAAATTGTGTCGCCACTAAAAAACTAGCCATTTTGTAGCAATTCTAAAATCACAGTCTAAACTGCATTCACTTAGCTTTACAGTTACAATTTGAATGCAAATATTAGAATGCATCATGTTATATCATCCATATTTTTTTATTTAAACATTCAAATAACACATAATACAGTACATATATAAAAAGATATGTGGTATTGAGTGGATATACAAAACACTTCACATCATTTATTTGCACATAAAATAATAGTTACAAAATAAGTAAAACTCATCAACCTACATTTCAAGAATATTTACGTATATGAAATTACAAAGTGGTGTTATTGTATTACCTTTTACAAAATTAACATTGCTGGTTTTGCACTAGCCATAAAACATTTATCATGGATTAGCAAGTAACAACCAATTTATTAATTACACAATAGAACGGAAATCATATTAATTGCATTATGCATTTACTAAACAAGCTATTTGCTACTGTTTAGAATTACACTATCTTACTAAAAATGATCACTGGTACTTAGTGCTTTTACATACTTGTGGTAAGTTTTGTATTACTAGTTTGACAATAATCGGCAGACACTTGTCGATATACAGACAAAATTTGCATGGAAACTTTTCATATTTTTTCAGCATAATTGCCTTCAAATTGTTAATTTAACAACCCTTTGACATTGTTTGCACATCTGATTTTATTATACCATAGCTGATTTTTGTTTATAGATAGACATATATAGACTTTTCAAAGTTCTATAAAAGTTCACACATGTTCCATCCAAGTAATCAATCAGAACCAATAAAGATCACCACAGATAATAACTGTGTGTATAGCTTGGAAATTTTGATAGTTCGGGAATCCCTCCTCTGTTGATTTCTGTAAACCAAAACTGTCAGTTTTGCTGGATATAATGGCTTGTATAATGCCCAGCTCTTGCCTTGGCAGAACAGCTTCTAAAAACGGAAAACCAACAAATATCTTAAAATTTGATCAATAATGCAGACAATTTATTAATGTCTTGTTTTTTGTTGATTTCGAATCTGGAAGATTTTTTACGTTAGATTGTGGTACGAAAATTCCAACGGTATCGGATTTCGTGGTTCTAGGCCTAAACTATTTATAGTGATATGTAACCTTTTGGGATATCGGTAAAGAGCGAGCAGACGAGGTGAAAATACTTTAAAAATTAAAGCTAAAAGACTAAAAAGTTAGATCTGAATATCTTAAAAATTTATGAATAAATGTGTTTCTGTTGGGTAACAACGACAACTTACCAGAATATTCCTCATGATCAAACGTAAAACTTCTTTCTGAGAGCGAATGGAAAATGCGTCACAAATTCTGATACATAAACAGTAGGGTGTCGTTATTGAAATACCGCGAGAATACTTGAAGAATAGAGATGCCAACTATAGTGTTTAAAGCAAATAACATTTTAACAAGCGTTTGTGATTTGTCAGGATAATAATAACAATAAGATATCGAAAAGATCAAAGCAAATAAATTCGACAGAAATCGGAGATTCGGCAATATATTAAAGACGGGTTATGTTCCCCTAAATTGTGTTCGGTGAAGACTGTTACTATATGTAGTGAACCAGTCTTCGGCTTATACCCACTAAAGAAGAGCATTCAGGGGAGATAATTGAGTAATGACCTAATTCTGGAACGGTTGCGAAGAAAAACAAATAATGCGAGAATATTTAGTGCGATTCGCTAAACAATTATGATGTCATTGATATAACTTTTTCTAAGGTATGTATTTACATGTGATTTAGCATATGTCAAAGTGTTTTTGATTTGTTCAAGTTCATAAATAGCATCGCGAAAATATATGTCGCGTGGCAAATTTTTTTGAGACGTATCCATATGTGGTATTCTTATGTAATTTTATGTCTAAATTTCCATATGTATCAACGGTCAACGCCCGCTTCGCGGGCTTTTGCCCGTATAATCATTCAAATTAAAAGAACAAAATCATGTTATACTTTGTTAGATGTAATTGAAATAAAATTGAGATAAAATACGCATTAGACACTTCTTTAAAAAAAAAAAGAAGCCACATTTTGGGAAAAAAGTATACTTTTTGGGATTGGGAACATAGCCCAATTTCGGCTATAAAATCGGGCCAAAAAAAACCCTGAAAACTACATGAATGAGTTCAGCATCTTTAATCACAAACACCTTCAAAGAGCGGGACACAAGGGAAGTAAACATTATTTTTAATGATACTTTGAATTTGAAAGTAAAAGTAGATAAGATTATCAGATTGGGTAAATTTTCCCCAACAACTCATCAGCGACCGAGGCCCCTTCGTTTCACAGTAAGCAATTTTGAGGATAAACGTTCAATCCTGAGAGCAGCAAGTATTAAAACTAAAAAATCATGAAAAATATTCAGGTATATATCTGACACCGACCTGACACCAGCCCAAAGAAAAATTTCTTTTGACCTAGCCATTAAAGGGCTCGACATTAACGGTAGTCTGACTGTCCGGGACAACCAAATTGTTGGTCCGGACAAGTAAATAAAGAATTTGCTAGTCCGACGGGACAAGTGGTCGTTATAATTTAATTACTTAGAAAAAAATGCCTTTAAATCCGTTATTTCTGTGGAGATACCACACAACTTTTTCAAGTATATTTTGTTTACGTTTAAACGACAAAGCGCGAGATATTCCGATAGTTCCATGTAATGCTACACCGCACTATTCACAAGGGAAGCAACCCTTAACATTTTTCTTTGTCAAGATAACAAAAATATTCTTCCTTGTAAAGAATATGCATTTTACGACACCGGTACACACTGATCTTACAGACAATCAACGTCATCTCTATGTATAGAATGATTTTACGTCATCATTCCCATTTGTGGTTTGTTTTCGTTAGTACAATGTTGTCTGCTTAAAAATGTCTAATCTGCTTTCCTTTGGTTTTTCGTCTTCAAAATCACAGGACCTTAAGGTATTGAAATGGCCTACAATTATGTTAACATGTATTTTGAACGATTAAAGTCTTAATGATTTGAGCATTTTGCATTATTTCATTATTTTGCAAAGTACTGAGCAGAATAAGATATAATGATCAGGACAAGTTGCTTTTTGGTCAGGACAAGTGGAATTTTGGTCTTACTTGTCCGATCGGACAAGTGGCTTCAAAAGTTAATGTCGAGCCCTGCATTAGAAAGGGCAGAATTGTCAAACTATCTGTTATATGAAACGGTGTGGCGACCATAAATATGTCCCCAACTGGCGTCCTTTTCTAGGAAATTGACTCTAATTTTTCAACATGCACATATGTTGAAAGTTGAATTTTCAGAATAAACATTCAATGAACAGTTTGAAATACATGTATTATTTAAACTATCTGATTTACTATCAGAAACCCCGATAAACGGAAGATCATCTGGAACAGTTAAAACATCGAAACTAGAACTTTCAACATATGTACGTTTTGTCTGGGATTCCTCAGGGTTCTATTCTTGGGCCAGCACTTTTCATCATCTTTATTAATGATTTGCCGGATGTGGTTGGCTGTTTATGTAAGATGTTTGCAGATGATTGAAAAATTTATAAGGGTATTGAATTGATTAATGAACAACAACAACTTCAGGCGGATATTGATCAACTTTGTAAATGGAGAAAGGACTGGTTGTTAAATTACAACATTAGCAAATGTAAAATTGTGTCATATGGAAATGAGAAACTTAATTTCAACTATACAATATTGGATGGTGATGGAAATGCTCAAAATCTAACCAGAGATGATTCTAAGAAGGACCTTGGTATACTCTTCACTAACAATTTGAATTTTGAGAGTCACATTAGTAGCACAGTTAATAAAGTCAACAGAATAATTGGACTAATCAGGAGAAAATTCACCCACAAAGACAAATCCTTGTTTTTGACACTATACAAGTCGCTCATTAGATCTCATATGGACTATGGGGACTTGGTTTACTATCCTCACACTAAGAAATGTAAACAAATAATTGAAAATGCACAGCGTAGGGCCACCAGATTAGTACCTGAAATACGTGAACTATCATATCAAGATTGTTTGGCTAATTAAATCTTCCTTCAATGGACTATCATCGTAAAAGATTCGACATGATTCAAGTATTTAAGATAATCCATAAAATTGATGATATTGATGCTGGAAATTTTTTGATTATGCTGAAAATAGTCGTACAAGAGGCCATTGTTTAAAACTTGCAAAACCGAAAGCACATAAGTCAGTTCGCCTCCATTCTTTTGGACACCGCACAGTCTCAGTTTGGAACAACTAACCACAAGACATTGTGACATGTGATATGGTAAATTCGTTCAAGTCTTGACTAGACAAATTTTGGAGGGATAAGCGTTTTGACGTATCAGAAGTGTATTAATTAAAGAAAGTTTATTAATATCTTGGGACAATTATAACAAACGTAATTCAGACTGGAGTGGAGACATTAAAATTAAAGAAGTCTAAAGGGATCAACTAGCTTTAAGAGCTATGAAAGTCCCTAGAAGACACAAGGTAGACACAAGGTAGGTAGATGATCAACAGTTTTCCACATAATAAGCTCACACAAAGTCTTCAGTCACATCAGGCACCATTTTATTAGGAGGCACTTCATCTTCTTCTGGAGAACTATTGCTTTCAACATGTTGAATATCAGTCAGCACTCTGCTTTCGGAAATCAACGATGACGATGCAAAAGAGTCATTTTTAATCATTACTATCATTAACATGGAAGGAGTTTCAATGGCAAGACTTGTACTTCGTGACAATGTTTGTTTATTTAATGACGCATGCTTAAAACAATCAACAGTTTTCGTTTTGCCATGAGGTTTTTGCTTAGGAATCTTTTTCAAGTAATTTTTCGAATTGCCCGACATCTTTGTTTTCTATTCAGCCGAATCACAAAACGCTTGAATTTCATCGCAAATATAATAAGCGCCTGAACAACACGGAGAATATCGTGCACACGAATAATGCAGACGTTATTCAAATCAAGGTATAGTCTAAAACCCGTACTTGACCGGGTCCGACTATGCTTTGTTAAATAGCGAAACAGTCGATGTCAGCATTTTTTTTCCCAATTGTGAATTTTTTAGTAAATTTTGGGAAAAAGTATACTTTTTGCGATTGGGAATATAGCCGAATTTCGGCTATAAAATCGGGCAAAAATAGGCCCTGAGTAATGCATACAACATGTACAATTTTTAATTAATGCTTCGAAACATTGAACGGATAGTATGTGCCTTTAATACAATACTTTACTAGATTTGAGCCATGAATCTTGTTATACAAACTTACTGCTACCATTTGGAACAATACTTAAAAAGACATTTATATTACAAGTGATCAATCTTATTTAAAGACATTTCTATTACAAGTGATCAGTCTTATTTAAAGACATTTCTATTACAAGTGATCAGTCTTATTTAAAGACATTTCTATTACAAGTGATCAGTCTTATTTAAAGACATTTCTGTTACAAGTGATCAGTCTTATTTAAAGACATTTCTGTTACAAGTGATCAATCTTATTTAAAGACATTTCTATTACAAGTGATCAATCTTATTTAAAGACATTTCTATTACAAGTGATCAATGTTAGCAGTGCAATTAAGATATAATCCCTTTTTATTGAACACTTACATTATGCTGTATATTAATCTGCAATCATTGGGTACTTGCATCCTCAAATAAAAATTGGCTTGACTTAAAAAAGTTTTGAAGTAAATTACTCGTTGCCAACGTAGAATAAGTATCTAGATATATGTATTATTCATAATATTGAATATAATCTTTAAACAATGAAGGAATTACATGGAAAAAAAAGTTGACATGATATTTGTTTCTTTTGGAATCTAAATGCAGAGTGTAATGTGTTACTTTCAAAACTTCCAAACAATATGAGAACAACTTCCCAAAATTAAGGCAAGGAAATTCAGTCTTTTAGTTTTCAACACTAAATGCATGCCCGATGATGCTCACTATAATAGCAACTGGCTTAAGACAATATCAGAATGAAGTTTATTTGGGATGATAACAAAAGCATTTAACTTTTTTAGTTGCACCACAGTCATAGTTGTCAATCATGGATATATTGCCATACATTTAGAGCCTACCATTTGTTGTTTAATGTGTCTTGTCTAATGTGGTTGCTGCATAAATAAAAAGACCATTTTTCATATCTTCTTTGAATATCCCCATATAGGCCCAAAGAATTTAATTGTAGCATATCATTTCAATAAATGTAACTTTTAAAATTATGATTACATAATTTTGAAACAGCTCTCTATGTTATCTGAATGCACATGCAGTCAATACTGCAGCTTCATGACTGAGATTTTGTATTTCAGATTGATTTGGATACCATAGATGTCAGCAACTTGAACAGACAGTTCTTATTCCGAAAAGAGCATGTTGGAAAATCAAAAGCACAGGTACTATAAATTTAAGCCTCCTTTTGGAAAAACTGGACTAAGTTCAATGAGTGCATGTATGTTAAATGTTGTCTAGATTAGCCTGTTCAGTAAGCACAGGCTAATCAGAGAAAACATTTTCTGCCATAACTCGAAATTTACTAAGCCAAGACTGCATAGGCTAAAATGGAGGGTGACACTTTCCACAAATGCATTAAGTCCCATTTTCTTAGAGTGAGGCTCAGTTTACATGGACACTCAAGTAATTTTCCTATTTGATATCAAGTTTTATGAATAATTTCCAGCAATCTCTTAGTTTTTTCCTTTATATGAACAGGCTAAGGCCTTTCATGACAATAAAATACTCCTGGGTCTGTAATCGTCAACCAATTCTTAGACTAAAAACAAACAATATTTGTGAAAATGTATTGGTCTTATAGTACATGTATAAAACCATTCAATGACATAAAATTGTACTCCCCGAAATACAATATTCTTTACTTATAACAATTTATTGAAAGATATATGCAACAAATGTAGCTTGTATCAGTGATTTTTTTCTACTAATTTTGAACGGGTCCGGTACCCATGCCATTGGGAATTTTTTGTGTCGTAAAACCACCAAATTGGGAAAAAAACAAGTTGAGAAATCTTCCAATTGGGAAAAATCAAGTTGTGAATTGTACCAATTGAAGAATGGTATTTTAATGACTTTGTTTAACTTTTGTCAGCTTTAAATGACACAGGAAAGCAACATAAACTTTTATTCACAGTCTTGCACAAACAACAACATGCTATCAGAACACAGATTATTACAGACAGAGTTCTGTTTTTATCTGCTTTAAATATATATCAAGAATGGCTCCTTTCTGGGCTGATGAGAGACCAGACACCCTCAGGCTGCATAGCCTTATCAGAGAACTAAGTGTGTCAACAGTTTTTGTTGCAGTGTACTGAGGGGAAGGAATGGCCGGTTGGACGAAACAGACCCCAAACTTTTAACGAAGCCAAAATCGCATAACAATTTGCTTTTGACTTTAATTTCTTTCTGTAATACTTCCTATTGTGACTCATGGCGAATATTGCATAAGAAAATTCAGACTGGTTTATATTTCGCAATAATATACATGTATTTGATGTACGAATAAAACGTTAAAGTGACATTATGGGCATCTAACAGTTCATAGGTGTCTATCGCAACCATTGTTTATTTTTGGTGTTTTTAATTCATATACACTTATATTTGTTAATGCAGCATCAACATACTAAAACAATATCCCGGAAAGAGAAAAATAATGCATTTGAATATCAACCGTACTTTTGTTTTGACAACTGACGACAGAAATGATTCCATTTATGGTGTGAATCTAAATTCAGTTTTAGTGCAGATTTGTTCATACAACACAAAGATACTGTTTTGTTTTACGGGTCATTTTGGCTGAGCGGACTGGGTGAGTCATGTAAGATCTCTAATAGAAAATAAACTTTTTAGCTCATCTTTAAAAAAAAAAAAAAGAGCTATTGTCATCACCTTGGCGTCGGCGTTGGCGTCGGGGTCCGGTTAAGTTTTGCGTTTAGGTCCACTTTTCTCAGAAAGTATCAATGCTATTGCATTCAAACTTGGTACACTTACTTACTATCATGAGGGGACTGGGCAGGCAAAGTTAGATAACTCTGGCGTGCATTTTGGTTGAATTATGTGCCCTTTTTATACTTAGAAAATTGAAAATTTTGGTTAAGTTTTGCGTTTAGGTCCACTTTTTTCAGAAAGTATCAATGCTATTGCATTCAAACTTGGTACACTTACTTACTATCATGAGGGGACTGGGCAGGCAAATTTAGATAACTCTGGCGTGCATTTTGACAGAATTATGTGCCCTTTTTATACTTAGAAAATTGAAAATTTTGGTTAAGTTTTGTGTTTAGGTCCATTTTATTCCTTAAGTATCAAAGCTATTGCTTTCATACTTGCAACACCTACTAACTATCATAAGGGGACTGTGCAGGCAAGGTTATGTAACTCTGACTGGCATTTTGACAGAATTATGTGCCCTTTTTATACTTAGAAAATTGAAAATTTGGTTAAGTTTTGTGTTTAGGTCCACTTTATTCCTACAGTATCAAAGCTATTGCTTTCATACTTGCAACACTTACTAACTATCATAAGGGGACTGTGCAGGCAAAGTTATGTAACTCTGACTGGCATTTGGACGGAATTATGGGCCTTTTATACTTAGAAAATTGAAAATTTGGTTAAGTTTTGTGTTTTGGTCCACTTCACCCCTAAAGTATCATAGATATTGCTTTCATACTTGGAACACTCGCAAACTATCATAAGGGTACAGAAAAAGACAAGTTGCATAACTCTGGATGTCATTTTTACGGAATTATGGCCCTTTTTTGACTTAGTAACTTTGAATATATGGTTAAATTTTGTGTTTCGATCCACTTTACTACTTAAGTATCAAGGCTATTGCTTTCAAACTTCAAATACTTCCATGCTATCATGAGGTTACTGTACCTGGCAAGTTGAATTTTACCTTGACCTTTGAATGACCTTGACTCTCAAGGTCAAATTATTAAATTTTGCAAAAATTGCGATAACTTCTTTATTTATGATTAGATTTGATTGATATTTTGACAAAACTACTGTTACCTGACATACCACAATAGACTCCACCCAAACCATCCCCCGTCCCCCCCCCCGCATCCCCCCCCCTATTTTTTTTTTTAAGATCATCTCACAAATGACCACCACACCCTCACACTATACCCCCCCACCCCCCAATTTTTTTTTTAAACGGTTAAAAAACACAACTTTTTATTTTTATTATTTTATGTTTGAAATACCGTCCAACCATCGCACCCAAGAATCCCCCCCCACCCCCCCTCCCCCCTAAATTTTTTTTTTTTAAAGATCATCTCACAAATTACCACCACACCCTCACACTATACCCCACCCACCTCACCCCCCCCCAATTTTTTTTTGAAACGGTTAAAAAACACAAATATTTATTTTTATTATTTTATGTTTGAAATACCGTCCAACCATCGCACCCAAGAATCCCCCCCCACCCCCCCCCCACCCCCCCCCCCCCCCCGATTTTTTATTTTAATTTTGCATTTTTTTCGCATTTTTGGAAGATAATGTAATAAATGTCCACACACCCACACTATACACCCCTCTTCACTGCACCCCTCCCTCCTTTGTGATTGAAATTGAGAGTCCCTTCACCTTTAAAAAGAAGATAGATGAGCGGTCTGCACCCGCAAGGCGGTGCTCTTGTTATAAACAACTGGTAGCAAGATGAGTTGCAGTTGGTCAGTAACCGGATTTTAACTAACTATTTTGACCTGTTAATTCTTTTGAGCTCAATTCAACAGTGAAAAATGCCCATAATATCAATTTAAATGTTTAAACCAGTCAATGATTGAGAAGTCAAATCGGCCGCAAGTTAAAACGGTCTCCAAATACGTCAAGCTGGCGTTTTGGGGGAGTGTTTACTCGTTTTTGATCAGGATTTTTTGTATTTTTTTCGGAAATTTAGACGGGTCCGGTTCATTTTGGGAACGGGTCCGTAGGTCATTGGGAATGGGTCCGTTCACTGGACCCGTCCAAAGAAGGAAAAAAATCACTGCTTGTATATTCACAAGCACTGAAGGTATATTCTTGGTTCAAAGTATTTTCTTTATTCTTGAGTCTATGAATTAGTCGCTGAATATGGACCATTGTTACATTTTCGTTTGAATTCCTAGGTTGCTAAGGACAGTGCTCTCCAGTTCAATCCAGATGCCAGTATTAGGGCTTACCATGACAGCATCACCAGTCCCGACTATGATCTGGAGTTCTTCAGGAAATTTGACATTGTTATGAATGCACTGGATAACAGAGGTATGTCTTGTTCATCATTGATATAGCACAGCTGAAGTAAATTTGCCATGTGCCACTGCAATATGTGTTGTGATATAATTGACATAAAGGATGCTTGTTTTTTTTAATGTGTGTTCATAAATTCTTAATGCTTTGGTTTTTGTAGGAGATTGACCATGTAGTAATCTTGATTCTTTCTGTGTGATGATTGTCTAAAGTGACTTTATAAAGTGCAGCATAATGGCACTTGAGTTTTTCCCATCCTCATTCCAGCATTTACTAGTTAACACCCGATGTGATAAATGTTGGTGTATTCAGCAATCTTGATAGAGCAGAAGCATGCAATATAGTGATGGCATTTTGCTAATTTTTATGATGTTATTTTATGTTTAAGTTTTGATTTCAGCCATTTTCTTTCGTTTGCGTACACAACGAAGACAGTATATGTGATATAATAAATAAATTACCAGATAAGTGTTGAAAACTAAAGTTTATTTCCTTGGCACAAAAATTAAACCAGTTGCCAGGGCAAGTGGTTTAAATTTTCTAAGCCACACAGCATAAACTTAGCATTATTAAATTCTAACCTAGTTCCTTCTGTATCAAACGATGCTCTTTTATGTAACCGTTCCGACTCCTCGTTTTGTCTAACAGCAAGTCTGGTGTGCACTTAATTTTTGATATAAACAGTACAAAATATTTCAGCCTATATCTAAGAAAACTGGGATTATTTGTTTGGATATGTTTTGCCCCTGATTTTAAGTCTGCACAGGCTATGTTGGCAAATGCCTAGCTCAAATGATCTGTCAAAGATCTTACTTGTTTCACCATATATCCCAATGATATGTATGTTTCAGCTGCCCGTAACCATGTGAACCGTATGTGTCTGGCAGCTGACAGGCCCCTAATTGAGAGTGGGACTGCAGGCTATCTAGGTCAGGTGTCAGTCATCAAGAAAGTGAGTAGGGCTGAATGTTCGACAAATGCTGTCCCATTTTTATAACACCTAAGACAATGGCTGGGATTGGAGATTTTTGCCAATGCTAAAAATATTAACAGGGCATTAGTTTGATCAAAAGTTGGACTGGTCATTGGGCTGCAGGGCTTGAACAAGCCTTTACACGTGCTTAACATGTGTTGGGTCTTGAAAAGTTCTTAAATTATGGAAAACCTTGAAAAAACAGTACTTATGTTCTGTATTAACTCCTTGTAAATTGTGTGATTTAAATAAATATTATTGAATTAAGAATAGCCATAATAATTTTCATTTATTAAAGTTTGCTATAATAATTTGTGTGGAGACAAGAATTATATTTCCTAAAGGAGGCAGTTGTTCATATGATCATATCAGTTTAAATACATTTTATTATAATTTTTAAAATGTCAGTATTTTTTGTGGTGGCTATGTACAGTGGTATCAAGGTTAATGTGTTTGACTTGCAATGCATTTGACTCTATTGCATTTACATGTAAACTCAATATTGAAAATTTTAAGTTCCAGACACATCATCAGGAGAGAAATCCAAGTTAACTATTGATTGTATTTTATTTAAGGCAAGTGCTCAATTATGTATTCAAGATTATGTATTCAAGACTAGCTTCTTCTCCAATAAAAAAAAGTAAGACCTATGTTCCTGCAGGGTCTGACAGAGTGTTATGAGTGCATACCCAAGCCTCCACAGAAGACTTTCCCAGGCTGCACCATTAGGAACACACCCTCTGAGCCCATCCACTGTGTAGTCTGGGCTAAACACCTATTCAAGTAAGTCAGGCCCATCCACTGTGTAGTCTGGGCTAAACACCTATTCAAGTAAGTCAGGACCATCCACTGTGAAGTCTGGGCTAAACACCTCTTCAAGTAAGTCAGGCCCATCCACTGTGTAGTCTGGGATCAACTCCTCTTCAAGTAAGTCATGCCCATCTACTGTGTAGTCTGGGCTAAACACCTCTTCAAGTAAGTCAGGCCCATCCACTGTGTAGTCTGGGCTAAACACTTCTTCAAGTAAGTCAGGCCCATCCACTGTGTAGTCTGGGCTAAACACCTCTTCAAGTAAGTCAGGCCCATCCACTGTGTAGTCTGGGCTAAACACCTCTTCAAGTAAGTCAGGGCCATCCACTGTGTAGTCTGGGCTAAACGCCTCTTCAAGTAAGTCAGGCCCATCCACTGTGTAGTCTGGGCTGAACACCTCTTCAAGTAAGTCAGGACCATCTACTGTGTAGTCTGGGATAAACACCTCTTCAAGTAAGTCAGGCCCATCCACTGTGTAGTCTGGGCTAAACACCTCTTCAAGTAATACAGGCCCATCCACTGTGTAGTCTGGTCAAAATGCCTCTTCAAGTAAGTCAGGCCCATCCACAGTTTAGTCTGGGCTAAACACCTCTTTAAGTAAGTCGGGCCCATCCACTGTAGTCTGGGCTAAACACCTCTTCAAATAAGTCAGGGCCATCCACTGTGTAGTCTGGGCTAAACACCACGCCAAGTAAGTAAGGCCCATCTACTGTGTAGTCTGGGCTAAACACCTCTTCAAGTAAGTCAGGCCCATCCACTGTGTAGTCTGGGCTAAACACCTCTTCAAGTAAGTCAGGGCCATCCACAGTGTAGTCTGGGCTAAACACCACGCCAAGTAAGTAAGGCCCATCTACTGTGTAGTCTGGGCTAAACACCTCTTGAAGTTAGTCAGGCCCATCCACTGTGTAGTCTGGGCTAAACAGCTCTTCAAGTAAGTCAGGCCCATCCACTGTGTTGTCTGGGCTAAACACCTCTTCAAGTAAGTCAGGCCCATCCACTGTGTAGTCTGGGCTAAACACCTCTTCAAGTAAGTCAGGCCCATCCACTGTGTAGTCTGGGCTAAACACCTCTTCAAGTAAGTCAGGCCCATCCACTGTGTAGTCTGGGCTGAACACCTCTTCAAGAAAGTAAGGCCCATCCACTGTGTAGTCTGGGCTAAACACCTCTTCGAGTAAGTCAGGCCCATCCACTGTGTAGTCTGTGCTAAACACCTCTTCAAGTAAGTCAGGACCATCCACTGTGTAGTCTGGGCTAAACACCTCTTCAAGTAAGTCAGGGCCATCCACTGTAGTCTGGGCTAAACACCTCTTCAAGTAAGTCAGGCTCATCCACTGTGTAGTCTGGGCTAAGCACCTCTTCAAGTAAGTCAGGCTCATCCACTGTGTAGTCTGGGCTACACTTTACGTAAGTCAGGGCCATCCACTGTGTAGTCTAGGCTAAACACCTCTTCAGGTAAGTCAGGCCCATCCACTGTGTAGTCTGGGCTAAACACCTCTTCAAGTAAGTAAGGCCCATCCACTGTGTAGTCTGGGCTAAACACCTCTTCAAGTAAGTCAGGCCCATCCACTGTGTAGTCTGGGCTAAACAGCTCTTCAAGTAAGTCAGGGCCATCCACTGTGTTGTCTGGGCTAAACACCTCTTCAAGTAAGACCCATATACTGTGTAGCCTGGGCTAAACACCTGTGCAAGTAAATCAAGCCCATCCACTGTGTAGTCTGGGCTAAACACCTCTTCAAGTAAGTCAGGCCCATCTACTGTGTAGTCTGGGCTAAACACCTCTTCAAGTAAGTTATGCCCATCCACTGTGTAGTCTGGGCAAAACACCTCTTGAAGTTAGTCAGGCCTATCCTAAGTGTAGTCTGGGCTAAATGCCTCATCAAGTAAGTCAGGCCCATTCACAGTGTAGTCTGGGCTTAACAACTCTTCAAGTAAGCCAGGCCAATCCACTGTAGTCTGGGCTAAACACCTCTTCAAGTAAGTCAGGCCAATCCACTGTAGTCTGGGCTAATCACCTCTTCAAGTAAGTCAGGACCATCTACTGTGTGGTCTGGGCAAAACACCTCTATAAGTAAGTCAGGCCCATCCACCGTAGTCTTGGCTAAATACCTCTTCAAGTAAGTCAGGACCATCTACTTTGTAGTCTGGGCAAAACACCTCTATAAGTAAGTCAGGCCCATCCACCATAGTCTTGGCTAAATACCTCTTCAAGTAAGTCAGGTTCATCTACTGTGTAGTCTGGGCTAAACTCCTCTTCAAGTAAGTCAGGCCCATCTACTGTGTAGTCTGGGCTAAACAGCTCTTCAAGTAAGTCAGGCCCATCCACTGTGTAGTCTGGGCTTAACAGCTCTTCAGGTAAGTCAGGCTCATCCATTGTGAAGTCAGGGCTAAACACCTATTCGAGTAAGTCAGGCCATTCCACTATGTAGTCTAGGCTAAACATCTATTCAATTAAGTAAGGCCAATCCACTGTTGTCTGGGCTAAACAGCTCTTTAGGTAAGTCAGGCCCATCCACTGTGTAGTCTGGGCTAAACACCTCGTCAAGTAAGTCAGGCCCATCCACTTTAGTCTGGGCTAAACATCTCTTCAAGTAAGTCAGGAACATTCACTGTGTAGTCTGGGCTAAACACCTCTTCGAGAAAGTCAGGCCCATCCACTGTAGTCTGGGCTAAACACCTCTTCAAATAAGTCAGGGCCATCCACTATGAATTCTGGGCTAAACACCTCTATAAGTTGGTCAGGCCTATCCTAAGTGTAGTCTGGGCTAAACACCTCTTCAAGTAAGTCAGGCCCATCCACTGTGAAGTCTGGGCTAAACACCTCTTCAAATACGTCAGGGCCATCCACTGTGTAGTCTGGGCTAAACAACTCTTCAAATACGTCAGGGACATCCACTGTGTAGTCTGGGCTAAACACCTCTTCAAGTAAGTCATGCCCATCTACTGTTTAGTCGGGGCTTTACACCTCTTCAAGTAAGTCATGCCCATCTACTGCTTTGTTTGGGCTAAACACTTCTTCAAGTAAATCAGGCCCATCCAGTGTGAAGTTTGGGCTAAACACCTCTTTAAGTAAGTCTGTACTCTTAGTAAGTTTTTAATAAAGCAGATGATTTCCAGTAGAAGGTATTTTTTACTATGTCTGATATAGTAAGGGAGGAATATGAGCCGTGTCATATGAAAATGGGCCTTATGTTATTTGCAACCAGCAAAGCTCAAAGGGACCTTTTTTACGTTTGGGTTAATTGACAAAATTTTAAAAATGTGTTTCAGATTTGCAAATGTTCGTTGTAGTTATGATATTTGTAAGAAAGATGTAATACTGAACATAATGCCATGCTCTAAAATATCCATAATATGCATCTTTTGACGATTTAAAAACGTGAAAATTATAAAGTGTTGCAATGCGTAACAATTGATTAATTTGGAGAGTTCTGTTGTTGTCGTTGTATTTTGTTACACTAAGAGGATTGCTTTTAAAAAGTATATATATATCATTCATTGTATGAGCACGGATGGACGAGTGGCCTAAGCGATAGACTTTTACTCCAGGGGTTAGTGGTATGAGTCCAGTTGAGAGTTACTTTTTTTTTCTTTAATAATATTCTTTTTTTTTACTGGAGCTTTTTAGATCCAATGTCTACATTTATCAATATAAAACATTCAATGACAAACTTTAATACTCTCCAAAATCTGTGAAAAGGTCTCTTTAAGCCCAGTCTACACAATCTCGCATTCTGGTCAGGATTTATGCTGTCTGCTATATAGTTACGCAAGGTATTATGGTCTCATTAGTGGACTGGGTAGCTCCTTACCAGACAACAAAGATGCAGAAGCTGGGCTGTAGGTATGCATAAGGCCCATTTGTGCATTTTGCGCTCATATTTGATTTGTTTTGTGGCATTTTAAGGAATTCAGAGTTAGTAGATGGAGAGTTCAGCTTACTGATACATATAAGTAAATTATAGTCAGACATATTATCTGATTAGATCAGAGACAGGACAGAAGTGTTTGTCAGACATTTTTTGGCAGATTTGTCTGCATGTCTGACAGTTTTCACTTCGATGGCATTGTGATATACATGGGTTAAATGTTTGTTTAGCAGCATTATATTTGAATGGAGCTCATGGCATTGTCACACCTAGTTTGCAGGGCTTTATTCTCATCTTAGTGAAGTGGCCTTGGCCCACACATTTTGTGAAAAAACTGTTCAAAATTGTGAAAGAAAAAGTTGCTAACTGTTAAAAACTATGAAAAAAGGAGTCACAAACTTTTTAATCTTGTAAAAAATTTGAGTCTTGAACTACTTAAATTTGGTAATAATAGAGTTGCAAACTTCTCAAAGTAAAAAAAAGTCTGGATTGTAACCCTGCAAATTGTCCTTCTTTGTTTCAGTCAGCTGTTTGGGGAAGAAGATCCGGACCAGGATGTATCACCAGACACTGCAGACCCTGAACTCACAGGTCACCATAGCAACTGTGTAGCAACTATGTACCATAGCAACTGTGGAACCATAGAAATCATAGTACCCTAGCATCTGTAGAACAATTGAAACTGTAGAACCATAACAACTGTAGAAACATAATAATTATGCTATCATAGCAACTGTAGAATCTTAGCAACAATGCTACCATAGAAACTATAGAACCATAGCAACCATACTACAATACCAGCTATAGAACCACAACTTAGTTCCTTAGTAGCTGTAGTACCAAAGAAATCTTAGTGCCATACCCACAGTAGAACCAAAGCAACAATTATACCATAGCAACTGGAGTATCTTAGAAAACATAGTACAGTGGGTTTTTTGTTTGATTTCTAGGCCTGTATATAGATAGAGTCGTGATGGAAAAAAGTATATATTTTTCCCAATGGGACCTAAAAATTCCCATATGAAGGTGACCCCAACATTTTTTTTTAGATCTCAACATTTAGTTCCCATCAAGCTCTTTAAGTTGAACCTTGGTACATATAATTGTGAAAACATTTTTGTTATGCAAGGCTCATGTGAATATTCTGTAGCTGATGCCGGTCAGAAGGCCCTGGAGACAACATCAGCGCCGGAAGGGAATGGCGGACTGAAGAGGGTCTCTACACGAGCCTGGGTGGAGGGCATCCAATATGAACCCCAGAAACTGTTCAACAAAGTAAGTATGGCAGCTGATCTGGGTTACTTTTACTACCTTTCATGAGTTGTCAGAGATCCTACGTTTCAGATATTACTGTTTTTTGTGAAATTTAGAACCATGTAAACAATATTAGTATAGGTATTTAATGATGACTATATTTATTTTCTCTTTGGTACACATACCAGCAACTGTAAGCACCAAATCAAGTACATTATTAATAGGTAAATAATGATGTATATGTGTATTTTCTCTTTGGTACATATACCAGCAACTGTCAGCACCAAAATAATTTACAGAATTACAAACCTTTTTCCACTGCATGCATATTTAACAGTTTTCGGGTATATTGTACTACAGCAGTCAGTTAATTAAATCCGACTTTTGCTGGTCAATCTAAGGTGATAGCTGTCTACACAGGCTAATCAGGGGCGACACTTTCCACTTTTATGGCATAAAAAAAAGGAAATTTCTTCTTAACCAAAATCCAGTCTAGGCGGGAACTGTTGTCCCAGATTAGCCTGTGAAAACTGCACAGGCTAATCTGGTACGACAGTGAACTCAAATGCATTAAGCCCAATTTTCCCAGAACAAGACTTATATTGTGATCAATCTATGTACAATTAGCTATATGTTGTTAAGTGACACCTGGTTGATTTCAGATGTTCCGAGACGACATCAAGTACCTGCTATCCATGGAAACACTCTGGAAAAAGAGACGACCTCCAACCCCTCTTGACTGGGACAAGCTGCCTAACACAGGTATAGCATCTGTGTTCTAGTGCAGACATACTTCTATTAAGATAAGTCTTGCTTCTGAAAATGGGCTTAATGCATGCTCATAAAACGGAAAGTGTAGTGCTAGATCGGCCTGCATGGGCTAATATAACGCCATCTACAAAACATCTTCTCTAATTGGCTGTTTGACGTCAAATGCTGACCCCATATATTCTATATGGTGTCAGGAGACTATATGGGGCAGAATGGAATATATATAGAATATATGGGGTCAGTATGTGATAATATGTAATAACATAATAATAAGCATAATCTTAATTTGATTAGATGGAAAGTAGTTGGCGTGATATAATCGTTACAGGGTTAGTTACTGACCCGATACGGGATATATGGTTCTGTGCAAAACCATATCTATTAACTATTAATCAGGGACAACATTTAATGCACATGCATTAAGCCCGGTTTTCCTAGAGTGATGCATAAAGAGGAATGACACGACATGAACATAGTCTCTCCCTTTGTTTTACCATATTCATACCTTTTCCATGTTCTTTGATCATTTGCACTTGATCATCCTGACACACAGACATTATACAGTGCCATGCTGTCAACTACAAACTTACCTTGTCTAAAACACTGGTTAGGAAAAATGGGTCTTATGCCATATGAGGCCAGCGTAGCTCTATAATGCAACCACGAAACCTAGTCTGACTATAGCAGATAGCTTGTCTGGAACTACATTGGCCCAATATGAAAGACCATTTTAAGCTTGACACGGCTTATTTGCTGTATAAATAAACTTCCACACCTCTGTAACTCCTTTCCTTTCCAGTGGATGGGGTGGTACCTAAAGAGACTATACAGGACCAGCGCCAGTGGTCTGTGCAGGAGTGTGCCAATGTGTTCTCTCGCAGTATCAGGATCCTGCAGGGACAACTGGCTGAACGAGAGGACGGGGGAATGTTGGTCTGGGACAAGGTATGGTACAGGGGCAACTGACTAAGTGAGGGAGCGGGGGTATGCTGGTCTAGGAAAAGGCATGGTATGGAGTTGGTAAATTGTTATTTCTATTGTCGGTCTCTCCTGATCTCTTATTGTGTGACTGATGTCAGTTTCCTGCATAAGTATGTGCATTAGCACTGGTTAATCAACTAACCCAGAAAAAAGTATGAAGGTGAACTTACCATCGTGATATGACTGAAATACTGTAGCAAACAACAAACAATCCGAATTAACAAACCAATGAAATACTGTAGCAAACAACAAACAATCCTAATTAACAAATCAATGAAATACTGTAGCAAACAACAAACAATCCTAATTAACAAATCAATGAAATACTGTAGCAAACAACAAACAATCCTAATTAACAAATCAATGAAATACTGTAGCAAACAACAAACAATCCGAATTAACAAACCAATGAAATACTGTAGAAAACAACAAACAATCCTAATTAACAAACCAATGAAATACTGTAGAAAACAACAAACAATCCGAATTAACAAACCAATGAAATACTGTAGAAAACAACAAACAATCCTAATTAACAAACCAATGAAATACTGTAGAAAACAACAAACAATCCGAATTAACAAACCAATGAAATACTGTAGAAAACAACAAACAATCCGAATAAACAAACCAATGAAATACTGTAGAAAACAACAAACAATCCGAATTAACAAACCAATGAAATACTGTAGAAAACAAACAATCCTAATTAATAAACCAATGAAATACTGTAGAAAACATCAAACAATCCAAATTAACAAACCAATGAAATACTGTAGAAAACAATCCAAATTAACAAACCAATGAAATACTTTAGAAACAACAAACAATCCGAATTAACGAACCAATGAAATATTGTAGAAAACAACAAACAATCCGAATTAACAAACCAATGAAATACTGTAGAAAACAATAAACAATCCAAATTAACAAACCAATGAAATACTGTAGAAAACAATCCAAATTAACAAACCAATGAAATACTGTAGAAACAACAAGCAATCCAAATTAACGAACCAATGAAATATTGTAGAAAACAACAAACAATCCGAATTAACAAACCAATGAAATACTGTAGAAAACAACAAACAATCCGAATTAACAAACCATTGAAATACTGTAGAAAACAATCCAAATTAACAAACCAATGAAATACTGTAGAAACAACAAGCAATCCAAATTAACGAACCAATGAAATATTGTAGAAAACAACAAACAATCCGAATTAACAAACCAATGAAATACTGTAGAAAACAACAAACAATCCAAATTAACAAACCAATGAAATACTGTAGAAAACAACAAACAATCCAAATTAACAAACCAATGAAATACTGTAGAAACAACAAGCAATCCAAATTAATGAACCAATGAAATATTGTAGAAAACAACAAACAATCCAAATTAACAAACCAATGAAATATTGTAGAAAACAACAAACAATCCAAATTAACAAACCAATGAAATTCTGTAGAAAACAACAAACAATCCAAATTAACAAACCAATGAAATACTGTAGAAACAACAAGCAATCCAAATTAACAAACCAATGAAATATTGTAGAAAACAACAAACAATCCAAATTAACAAATCAAACAAAATCAAATTACAATTGTCTTGGACCAGAAACAGTATCGGGGTGTTTTTTTTCCACATGATGCTTATAGTGGAAAATCAATGTTGATTATGTGTGTGTTAAGTGTTGTCCCAAATTGCCCGTACAGAGCAAACGAATGAATCCAGGATGACATTTTTGTATACAGGGGATTTGTGGTTAGAAGACATTGCCATAAAATACAAAATACCATAAAAGCCAAAAACATTTGTCTTAACAGCCTGAGTGGATTCCAAACAAAAAAGAAATCTCTGTTTTGCGTGTAGCGATCCTTTCTCTTTTAAAAAATCTTCATTCTTGGAAAACTTTGCCTAATTCAGTGGCGTAAAGTGGCGTTTCAGATTAGCCTATGCAGTCTGCACAGACTAATCATGGACAACACTTTCCGCATAAACAGGACTTTCGTTTCAAAGACTTTCTTTAAACAAAACATTCAATAAAAGCAGAAAGTGAAGTCTGCACAGGCACATTTAGGATATGCATGTAGCCCAATTTTCACAGAGTAAGGCTTAAATGCAAAACTTCAACGGTGGGAAAAAAAACACAATATAATAAATCAAGACTGTTGTTTAACCCGCATTGAATGACAATTATGGAACAAACAAAAATGAAGTGCTTATCCCTGAAGCCTTTGCAAAGCTTATATAGTTTGTTTATTACAATTATACTGAAACTGAAAACAGTGTCTTTGTTTTTATTTGTTTCTTAAAAAAATTAACAAAAAGTATAAATGAGTTGACAGAATCTTTGAAAATTATATTTATTGTACTTTTTTGTTCTTTAGCAATAAATTACCAAGAATGCAAAACACCAACAACATTTGCTAAGCAGGAATGTAAAGGAGCTGTTAAAAACTCAGAATCATGTAGAAATAAAAAAGGCTTAAACAGTCATGTGATATGTTTAATATTAGGATAGGTTAATTAAAAAAATCAACACTGTAAGAAAGATTTCTTGTTGGTTTTGTTTCTAGGATGACGATGCTGCCATGGATTTTGTGGCTGCTGCAGCCAACATTCGAGCTCATATATTTGGAATAGCTCCAAAAACAAGATTTGACATCAAATGTAAGCGCTCTTATCTAAAACCGGTCAGTTATTTTATTCATTTCAATAGACACTTTTTATGCACCCAATAGGGTGGCATATAGCAGTTGAACTATCAATCAGTAAGTCAGTCTGTCCAGGGATCATATTTTTTTCGGTTTTGTCGGTCCTAGACCGATTGGCGTCATGAAAGGCCAATTGAAAATCCCAAACTGTTGGTCCGATTCTGTTTGCTAAAATTCCCATGTCATGAAATCGATTACACAGTGCACACGCTAACACACCCTAATGACATTCTTATCTCGATTAGGTGTGATAAACCATTCGCTGCAGTCTCTAAACCGGTCAGGACCGGTTTATTGCACGTCAGACCATTTAAGAGACTTAAGGCCTGTGATGTACATATCGATCGATTATCGGTGTCATCGTGTGTCTATTAATAGTTATCATTGTTAACTTATAGCGGTTTCTCTGTTTTGTCTGTTAAGGTGACTGCGCGCACTGGTTTAATTATAATCGGTCTTCGATGTTATTTGACGTGCATGTGGTACAAAACAATATGTTGCGATTGTAATGTATTGTTATCACTGTAAACTGTAATAAATTAAATAATATCTGAGATAGAAGTAAAAAACGATTCTAACACGGCATGTGAAAACTTTCTTATAAACTAAGAAGAAAATCGTCTATGGGTTATTCTGCAATAATAATGGGCGGACCTTATACACTGAAAGCACGCGCTTGTAACTTAATAAAACATGCCGATACATTTTCCACCAGCGTAATAATCCGGTAATATAATTGTGAATGAAATATTAATTATTTGGTTTTGTTATTGTCAGTAGCCAACCTATGCACAGAATTTTGTTTGGTTCAGTGCATGTTTGTAAGCTATTATCGAGTCGACAACGATTTAAAACATCGGTATAGACTTACATGTACACAGATTAATAATATTGACAACGATGAAAAAAGTCTGATAAAACAACACACGAAACAACAATGAAATAGCAAATGATAAAACCAGTTGAGAAAATTTGTATGTTCCGTTTAAAAAATGCCTAAGGTAATTTTACTTGTACATTTATTATACCACCTTCATGAATGGCAAAATCAATGGTATATATTTTAACGTAATTTGTAATGATTTCGGATATAAATTTTGGGATACTTTTTCCCCATTTATATCCAGACCGATTGATGTTGCGGGAAAATATGATCCCTGAGTCTGTCGGTCCGTCCGAAAACTTTAACATGGCCCATAACTTTTGCAATATTGAAGACAGCAACTTGATATGTGTTATTCATGTGTATCTCCTGAAGCTGCACATTTTGAGTGGTGAAAGGTTAAGGTCAAAGTCATCCATCAAGGTCAAAGGTCAAATATATGGCTTCAAAGCGGCGCAGTATGGGGCATTGTGTTTTTGACAAACACATCTCTAATTTGTTAATGTAGCTAATCAATCGTTTATAACAAAGTAGCACCAGGTGTTACTTTTCTCTAATATAAAACTTCAGTTGATCAGTATACTTATTCTTAAAATGCCCGGTAGGAAATTTTTTATTAGATGTATCTTAAAAATTATGTTTAAGGAAGTGTTGTAAAATGCTGTTATTCTCTTGAAAATAAAGTGTTAATATATTTCAATCTTCCAATTCTCAGTATTTTGTAGGTATGGCAACGATTATCGGAATAAAAAAAGCTTGATTGTTTTGCTATTCCCATAGCTTTTTATATTAGTTAAAGCATATTCAGTTAATAAAATGCATTTTTTTTTTTGAATAATGCTCACTGTCCACTGTGGATCACAAGTACACAAGATGTCAGAATTGACCGTTCATATAAGTGCTGTGTTTGCGTGTTGACAGTTTGCTGTACCTTATAATCCCTTAGATGAAAGTGTCAATTGCAGTCCATTATCAAGTGTATAATGCATAATACTATTTATTATACATGTATTTAATTCAATTAAATATGTTTATGCATATCATGTTTAATTTTTTGAATTTGGAAACTGAAAACAAATAAGCAACTTTTTTTGCATCCCTGTTTTACCTGCACATTAAAGGGGTGTTATTTGTTATAAGTGAGTTACATAAGATAACCTCAGAAGAACTCTATATATATATGAATGAAATTCCCATGATGAAGTTGTGTTATGTTTTTGTATCAACTTTTTCACTTGTAAGGCCTCTGTATGTTTAATACATTTCAATGAATTATGCTGTATTTTTATACCCCCACTAAACGAAGTTTAGGGGGGTATATAGGAGTGTCTGTCTGTCGGTCGGTCGGTCTGTCGGTCGGTCCGTGTCCGCTCTCTAATTCAAGCAGTTTTCATCCAATCTTCACCAAACTTGGTCAAAAGTTGTATCTAGATGATGTCTAGGCCAAGAACGAACATGGGCCTTGCCGGGTCAAAAACTAGGTCACGGGGTCACTAAGTGCGTTTTAAACATTCAGCATGTTGTCCGCTCTCTAATTCAAGTAGTTTTGATCAGAGCTTCACCAAACTTGGTCAGAAGTTGTATCTAGATGATGTTTAGGCCAAGTTCGAACTTGGGTCATGGCAGGTCAAAAACTAGGTGACGGGGTCACTTAGTTAATTTTAAGCGAGGCTGTTTGCGGAAAAAACCCGAGGTATTGTCATAGCCTGCTCATCGTTCGCCATCCGCCGTCTGCGGGCGTCCTGATAAAACCTTTATATTGGCTCTAAAATCAAAGTGCTTCCACCTACAACTTTGAAACTTCATATGTAGATGCACCTTGATGAGTTCTAAACGCCACACTAATTTTGGGTCACTAGGTCAAAGGTCAAGGTCACTGTGACCTCTAAAAAAAAGAATTCTACCAAGCTTTTGCAGCCAAGCATGGCACCCGTTATGCAGTGCCCTTGTAAACATATAGCATTGTGTCTGCTCTCTAATTCAAGTTGTTTTCATCCGATCTGCACCAAACTTGGTCAGAAGTTGTATCTAGATGATGTCTAGGGCAAGTTCCAATATGGGTCATGCTGGGTCAAAAACTAGGTCACTGGGTCACTTAGTACGTTTTACACATTCAGCATTGTGTCTGCTCTCTAATTCAAGCAGTTTTTATCCGATCTTAACCACACTTGGTTAGAAGTCATATCTAGATGATGTGTAGGTAAAGTTTGAACATGGGCCATGCAGGGTCAAAAACCAGGTCACGGGGTCACTTAGTGCGTTTTAAACATTGAGCACGGTGTCCGCTGTATTTGTGAAGACAACATGCAAAATATTCTGTGTCAATGCGGCATGTGGGGGTATTCGTCACATCTGTGACAAAGCTCTAGTTATGTTTATTGTTGCAAGTTTTCATAATATTTTTGTATATATTATGTTTGTTTTTGTTTGTCTATAATAAAGTATTAGAACTTTTAAGATCTTTCTCAGAAAACCAGACGATTTAATCATAGAATATTTCAATACACAAATAACCCAACATTCAAAAAAATAGTTTTTAGCTCATCTATTTTTTGAAAAAAAATTATGAGCTATTGTCATCACCTTGGCGTCGGCGTCGGCGTCGGCGTCTGCGTCGGCGTCGGCGTCGGCGTCGGCGTCCGGTTAAGTTTTGCGTTTAGGTCCACTTTTCTCAGAAAGTATCAATGCTATTGCATTCAAACTTGGTACACTTACTTACTATCATGAGGGGACTGGGCAGGCAAAGTTAGATAACTCTGGCGTGCATTTTGACTGAATTATGTGCCCTTTTTATACTTAGAAAATTGAAAATTTTGGTTAAGTTTTGCGTTTAGGTCCACTTTTTTCAGAAAGTATCAATGCTATTGCATTCAAACTTGGTACACTTACTTACTATCATGAGGGGACTGGGCACGCAAAGTTAGATAACTCTGGCGTGCATTTTGACAGAATTATGTGCCCTTTTTATACTTAGAAAATTGAAAATTTTGGTTAAGTTTTGTGTTAAGGTCCATTTTATTCCTTAAGTATCAAAGCTATTGCTTTCATACTTGCAACACTTACTAACTACCGTAAGGGGACTGTGCAGGCAAAGTTATGTAACTCTGACTGGCATTTGAACGGAATTATGGGCCCTTTATACTTAGAAAATTGAAAGTTTGGTTAAGTTTTGTGTTTTGGTCCACTTTACCCCTAAAGTATCATAGATATTGCTATCATACTTGGAACACTCGCAAACTATCATAAGGGTACAGTAAAAGGACAAGTTGCATAACTCTGGATGTTATTTTTACGGAATTATGGCCCTTTTTTGACTTAGTAACTTTGAATATATGGTTAAATTTTGTGTTTCGATCCACTTTACTTCTTAAGTATCAAGGCTATTGCTTTCAAACTTCAAATACTTTCATGCTATCATGAGGTTACTGTACCTGGCAAGTTGAATTTGACCTTGACCTTTGAATGACCTTGACTCTCAAGGTCAAATTATTAAATTTCTCTAAAATTGCCATAACTTCTTTATTTATGATTAGATTTGATTGATACTTTGACAAAACTACTGTTACCTGACATACCACAATAGACTCCACCCCAAACCATCGCCCGTGCCCCCCCCCCCAACCCCCCCCAACCCCCCCCCCCCCATTTTTTTTTTTTTTTTTTTTTTTTTTTTTTTTTTTTTTTTTTTAAGATCATCTCACAAATGACCACCACACCCTCACACTATACCCCCCCCCCACCCCCTCCCCAATTTTTTTTTAAACGGTTAAAAAACAAAACTATTTATTTGATTATTTTATGTTTGAAATACCGTCCAACCATCGCACCCAAGAATCCCCCCCCCACCCCCCCTCCCCCCCACCCGAATCCCCCCCCCCCCTATTTTTTTTTTTTTTTTTTTTTTTAAGATCATCTCACAAATTACCACCACACCCTCACACTATACCCCCCCCCACCTCACCCCCCCTCCTCATTTTTTTTTATGAAACGGTTAAAAAACACAAATATTTATTTTTATTATTTTATGTTTGAAATACCGTCCAACCATCGCACCCAAGAATCCCCCCCACCCACCCCCCCCCCACCCCACCCGTTTTTTTTTTCCCTTTTTTTCGCATTTTTGGAAGAAAATGTAATAAATGTCCACACACACCCCCACACAATGCACCGCTCTTCACTCCACCCCTCCCTCCTTTGTGATTGAAAATGAGAGTCCCTTCACCTTTAAAAAGAAAATAGATGAGCGGTCTGCACCCGCAAGGCGGTGCTCTTGTTATATATGTAATACTATAAGCTTATTTTGCTGAAATTACAACTTTAGTATAAATAGAAGACTACCTTCATGTTATTTCAGCTATGGCAGGCAATATCATTCCGGCTATCGCCACAACCAACGCTGTCATCGCTGCCCTTATAGTCATGGAAGGTCTCAAAATCCTCAATGGAGACATTGAAAAGTGCAATTCTGTATGTTTCATCCTTTTGATTTAAATCCTTTATAGGTATCGTCAACCACGAATGATGAAAAAAGAAAAGTTATACAATACCGTATTTTTTTACAATTATTAGTTTATATTGATTAAAATATCACGACTGGTATATTACATTACTTGAAAAAAGTTCATATTTTCAGTATATTCGGTAATACAATTTTGCGATGTGAAATCGAAAGGACATTGCGAAAATAGGTGACATAACGATATACACACTATAAATAACGCAAGTAGATTGATCATTTTATATATAAAATATATACAATTCACGACACATGCACAATTTGCATTCCTGGGTTTACCAGGTGACGATGATGATCAATCTACTGGCGTTAACTGGTAGTTACCTGGTACCGGTACTCAGTAAACTTTATTACCGAATATACTGAAAATATGAAAACTTAACAACTTTTTTCAAGTAATGTAATATACCAGTGGTGATATTTTAATGAATATAAACTACTAATTGTAAAAAAAACACGGTATTTTACAACTTTTCTTTTCTTCGTTGTCGTGGTTGATAAGTGGATAAGTACAAGGTGGTCAGTTTGAATCGGAAAAAGTTAAATTTAGTTCCCTGATGGATCCATCTTATATACATGTTCAAGATTTCTTGAAATCAATTGTCTAAATAGCACTTTCAAATCAGTCAATGGATTTTAAATGCATCTCAGATTTATGCGAACTGATATAAATGATTTTATATGTACGGATTTAGAGCAAAGAAAAGATGTGTAAGCTTGAATATGAAAATTGTACTCTTAATTTTTTTTTATTACACATGTACAGAAATTCTGTATTTTGAGTGTTCCAAGTAAAGACAGTGCCTGACAGTGTAAATGTTACTATTAAAGCTAGTATCCCAATACATTTAAAGAAATGAGTAGCAAGTATATTTGACCCATGTCATGCTAAAATGTGTCTTATGCCATATCCCGCCAGATTAACTCCAGCCCAGTCTGTGCATCCACGCAGTCTGGTCAGGATCTAGCCTGTCAGCATATGAGACCACGAAAACCTTGCATGACTGTATGGCAGACATTGTAGCTCCTGATCACACTACACAGCTGCGCAGGAAGTATGCTGGTTGCTGATGGCATAAGACCCCTTTTCGCATGTAGCTGCTTCTTTTTCAGATCTATTTGAATCGCCAGCCTAATCCCAGGAAGAAGCTTCTAGTCCCGTGTGCTCTCGATAAACCAAATCCAAAATGCTATGTGTGCGCACCAACGAACGAAGTCACAGTGCTTCTTAATGTAGAGAAGATGATAGTGAAAACATTTGAGGAAAAGGTTGTGCAGATAACATTGTTTATTGTGATACCAATACTCATATTGAATGCATAGATTGTGTTAGATTTATTCGTACATATATTTTTTGAAATTATATTTTAAAATGTATGTCCATCTGGTCAAAGTCAAAACCCCAATGATTTTGTTACAGATTTTAAAGAAGTATCTTTCCATGCAATTTCTGTATAAAAATAATTTGTTTATTAGAGTGTTTTGCCCAATGTTGGTGAGCAAAAGTGAATTATTATTTGTGCTTAAAAAATTGTGTTTCCAACAACTTGTTATACCACCACAAAGGAACTTTGAGATGGGGTTACATTAAAGTCACTTTCTTAGTCTGCCTTTTTATCGGTTGGTAAATCTGCATAAATTTTTATTTATTAATTTGTGGGACTAATTACATCCTCATTTATCAAGTAATGGATTTTAAATTTTAAATATGTTTTCACTATGAAGTTCAGATATGAAAGACACAATCCTCATGGGCAGTAATACCTTTATTTCTTACTCATGTGCCCTTTAACTTAGTCATTGGCATGGCTATTTTGCCTGTCACAAAGCAACTTAGGGGTATAACATTGTGATCACGCCCGAGGCTCAGCTCTAGTTTGCCTTGTAGAGCCATTGACTTGTGCTTCTCACATCTATTCACAGGTTCTGAAGACTGGTCTAGGAATGGTGGCTCCAGACGTGATGCTAGAAGATGGAAAAGGTCAGTAGAGATTGTGAATTGTGGCAGAAGGCAATGGTCATTGGTTGGTCAATAGAGATCATGAATTGTGGTAGAGGTCAAGGGTCATAGGGGAAATGTCAATAGGGAGTATAGTGGGCAGAGAGTCCAGGGTCATGAGTTGCAGGGGCGTCCATTGTAGGGACTGATATTCTAAGGTTAATTAGGATAGGTTTTCTGGGTAGAGCTGGTAGTAAATGGTTCACAAAGTAATTTGTTATTGGAGTTTTTCTTGGTGTAGTAGAGATGAAAGTAAATGATTGTTTAAGTCATGTGTCATTGAAGGTAATTATAAAACCAAAGTTCATGAAAATAACACTGATGTATTAATAAAATGCAGTACACAGCAGTTTATATTGTAAATCATGTTTTTCAATAACTAAACTGCCATTTGAAACATTGAATGCTGTTATTATTTTAAAATTAGAAGTTTTATTATATGCCCTTTTTTCAGGAACAATAATAATATCTAGTGAAGAAGGAGAGACAGAAGGTACGTATGTCTCATCATCATCATAACAAAATGTTTGCTTTTATACTTCATGATTGACTGTGCAAGATGAAACAAGCAAAACTTTATGTTTATTAATAATTAAGAAGATATCTTAGTGCTAAATAATGTTTTGCTGCATTGAATTACAATCTAGGAAATAATCCATTATTAAAATAGTTGGTGGTGGCTTTCTTTTTTATGCCAGTAGGGTGGTATCTAGTTTGTCTCTCCATCCGAAATGAGTTTTCCTTTTTTTTTCTATTTTTACGTGATTTTGTGTATGTGAGTCTACCTGCATGACTTAATATTCAAGTTCCAGTTTCATTACGGCCATTGATTTTTTGCAAAGTTAAGGGCCTTGGATTTATGATTTTTCTATAAAATAACACTTCTATTTTTTTCCTTAACGCTTGCAGATATTGACCTGATTTTTGATGTATCAGTCTGCCTCCATGACTTACAGATCAATGTGGAGTTTAGTCCTGGTTCAGTTATTTTTGATAATAGAACATTCCTTTGACTTAACGATTTTCATTATAATAGCTGTTGTGTGACTTCAAAGCACAGTATCGGGCATTTTGTTTCACAAACACAGTTTTGTTTGTTTTATTTTTAACCAGGTTTTCCGAAGGAAAAAACTGGTTATTAGATTGGCGAATGCGGGTGGGCTGGCTGGCGGGCTGGCTGGCTGGCTGGCGGAATAAGCTTGTCCGGGCCATAACTATGTCGTTCATTGTCAGATTTTAAAATCATTTGGCACATTTGTTCACCATCATTGGACGGTGTGTCGCGCGAAATAATTACGTTGATATCTCCAAGGTCAAGGTCACACTTTGAGTTCAAAGGTCAAAAATGGCCATAAATGAGCTTGTCCGAGCCATAACTATGTCGTTCATCGTCAGATTTTAAAATCATTTGGCACATTTGTTCACCATCATTGGACGGTGTGTCGCGCGAAATAATTACGTCGATATCTCCAAGGTCAAGGTCACACTTTGAGTTCAAAGGTCAAAAATGGCCATAAATGAGCTTGTCCTGGCCATAACTATGTCATTCATTGTGAGATTTTAAAATCATTTGGCACATTTGTTCACCATCATGGGACGGTGTGTCCCACGAAAGAATCACGTCAATATCTCCAATGTCAAGGTCGCCACGACTAAAAATAGATTTAAAAAAAAAAAAAACTTACAAAGGGGGTTAATTTTTTTTGGTCATTTCAAAAGTTCAGTTTGAGTTTTCTCCCTTTATCAGATTTTTTTTTCACAATGAAAACCTGGTTTTGTGACAATTTTGTCCCTTGTCTATTATTTGTCCTTCTTATGCCCCTTGATCAAATGATCGTGGGTATATTGTTTTTGGCCTGTCTTTTTGTCTGTCTGTTATTGTATGTGTCCCAAAACTTTAATCTTGGTCATAACTTTTGCAATATTGAAGATAGAAACTTTATATTTGGCATGCATGTCTATCTCATGTAGCTGAAAATTTTGAATGGTGAAAGGTCAAGGTCATCCTTCAAGGTCAAAGGTCAAATTTATGGCTTGAAAGCGCAGTAGGGGGCATTGTGTTTCACAAACACAGCTCTTGTTTCATTCACTATTTAAAATCAACCTGCTGGATAATTAATATTCATGAAAGAAGCTTTTAGCATAATTGTTTTGTCATTAATGATGACATATAAATGTGGTAACAATTTAGTTTATACACATGGTTTTGACAATTAAATAATATGTTTTCTAAGTTGTATCCAAAAGAAAACCAACTATTGTATCACTATTGTTATAAACTTGTTGAATTTAAGTGATATTGCAAATTTATTTTAACCTTTGCCGGTTTGATTGAACAAATGCTGCCATTTAAGTGTCAAGTGTTATAGATATCTCTCTGCAGTTATTCCTCATACTAACTTTGTATGCCCCTGTATCGAATGATCAGAGGTATATTGGTTTTGGCCTGTCTGTCATTGTGTGTGTCTGTCACAAACTTTAACCTTGGTTTATCTTTAGCAATAACTTTTGCAATATTGAAGATAGCAACTTGATATTTGGCATGCATATGCATCGCATGGAGCTGCACAGTTTGAGTGGCTTCAAAGCAGCGCAGAAGGGGGGCATTGTGTTTCGCAAACACAGCTCTTGTTTACTTTTTTGAATTCTAGAAAACGAAGAGAAGTTTCTGAGTGAGTTTGGTGTACGCAACAACAGCATCCTCAAGTGTGATGACTTCCAGCAGAGCTATGAGCTCACTCTGATCATAGTTCACAAGTAAGAATCTGTATTCATATGAGCCTCATTCTGGAAAAACTGGGCTTAACGCATGTGCGCAAAGTGTCGTCCCAGATTAGCCTGTGCAGTCCACACAGGCTAATCAGGAACAACACTTTCAGCTTTTATGGTATTTGTCATTAAAAAAACATTTAAAAAAGGCTCTGCATACCGAATATCTAGGTTAGGCGGAAAGTGATACGTTAAGAACATGAAATAAGCCTAATTTTCCCAGAGCATGGCTCATACATTAGTGTCGTGTTCTGAGAAAACTGGGCATAATGCATGTGCGTAAAGCGTCGTCCCAGATTAGCCATGTGCAGTCCGCACAGGCTAATCAGGGACGACACTTTCCGCTTAAACTAGATTTTCGGTTAAAAGGGACTTCCTTTAAACGAAACATACCATTGAAGCAGAAAGTGTCGTCCCTGATTAGCCTGTACGGACTGCACAGGCTAATCTGGGAAGACACTTTACGCACATGCATTAAGCCCAATTTTCTCAGAACAAGACACATTCTCATTCTAGATTGAAGTAAATAGCATTTTCAAGTTTATATAAGATGTTTGAAATGGTATAAGGGTCTAAAATATGGAATATCGTTCCCAAATCAAGGAACGAAAAGCTGCCTTCATGTGTGTGAAATATGTAGTAGATAATTTCCCAAGAGATTGTCTTCATTAAAAGATATACTTATCCCCTGCTGAAGGTAGAGGGAAATAGTTTTTGCTTAGTCTGTCTATCCATCTGTCTGTCAGTTTGTCACACAATTTCCAGGGCTTTATCTCAGAAACACAAAACTTGAGTGAATAGATATTAATAGTGTGAATTGCCATGCACAAGAACCATAACCCTACTTTATCTTTTAAATGAAAATTTATTTTTGTTAGATGTAACTTTTCAGGGCAATATCTTAGATACTAAGCAAGATTTTAAACAATAAAATTCAATTCTGTATCAAAAGGGAGAAGTGCCATGCATGAGAACCATAGCACTACACTTTTCTTAATAAGAGTGATTGTCCTTGTTTGTTTTTGTATGAACTAACTGTTCAGGGTTATATCTCTGATTCTATTCACCAAGTTCAAAATGAAACTTAATGTTTGCATATCAATCAATGAGGAGAAGTGCCATTCACAAGAACCAGAACCTTACACTCGCTTAAGTAAGAATTTTTGCCCTTTGTTGTTTTTGTATGATGTGACTTTTAAGGGCTTTATCTTAGATAATATACAACATTTCAAAATGAAACTTCATGGGTGTATAGATACATGTATCAATGAGGTGAATTGCAATTTAATAATCCTTTTTAGCTCGACTATTATATATGAAATATATATAGTGGAGCTATCCTACTCACCCCGGCGTTGCCGTTCCCGTTTGCGTGCAAATGTTAAAGTTTGCGTACTACCCCAAATATTTTCAATGTCCCTTGACATATTGCTTTCATATTTTGCATACTTGTTTACCATCATGACCCCAAGATATAAACAAGAGCAGACAACTGTATCAAGCATTTTGACAGAATTATTGCCCCTTTTATACTTAGAATATGCATATTATTGATAAATCTATGTTAATGTTTGCGTACTACCCCAAATATTTCCTATGTCCCTCGACATATTGCTTTCATATTTTGCATACTTGTTAACCAACATGACCCCAACTTATCAAGAGCAGAAAACTGTATCAAGCATTTTGACAGAATTATGGCCCCTTATATACTTAGATAATTGAACATTTTGCTTAAATTGCCATAACTTCTTTATTTATGATCAGATTTTATTAATACTTTGACAAAACAACACTTACTTGAATACCACATTGGATTCCACCCAAACAATACCCCACACCCCAACCCAGAATCCCTGCCTACCCCCCCCCCCCCCTCACCTCCCCCCCCCAAAAAAAAATATTTTGTTTTCCTTTTTTTATTTTTGAAAGATCATCTAATAAATGACCACACCCCACATTATACCCCCCTCTCACCCCCCCCCCCCAAAAAAAAATATTTTTTTCCTTTTTTTATTTTTGAAAGATCGTCTAATAAAAGACCACACCCCACATTATACCCCCCTCTCAACCCCTCTACCCCCCCCCCCCCCCCAAAAAAAAATTTTTTTTTTATTTTTCCTTTTTTTATTTTTGAAAGATCGTCTAATAAATTATTGAATATGAACAATTTCCTCATCATGGCTTACGTTATATATACTGTCAAGCACTGGAATAGTGGAGCGCGCTGTGTTCTGACAGCTCTTGTTTCTCAATTTTTCATTTATCATTGAAACAGATGCTTTTGTCATTTTTGATGTTAATTGATTTATATCAAAGATGTTATCTGCATTTTATTGTATGCTGCTAACACATTACAGTTACAAATACGTGAGAAAAGGCACAGCCCTTCAGGGAAACTTTTCTTTAGGTCTTCATCCATCAATAAATGAAATGTATTCAGTGGGAATATCAATTCAACAGATTTGCTTGTTTATATATTAGTGAAAACTCTTTTTACGATCACCTCGGTATTCCAACCAACTTGCTAAGTCGACCGCCATTTTTCAGTCCCGATTTTTTCCTTCTATATTTCAATGGTCGTTACACTCACTAATCAGACCAACCCGCTAATTCGCTATTACGACCACTTTAATCAGTACCAATGATCGATATTGTTCTTAATTGAAACCCGCCAAACGACCAGTAATTTTCACACCTTACTTGATCTGGTGTTGTGGTACTATCGGGCTTGTGTACTAAGCCATTCTGACCCAATTAACAAAATTAACGACAATGGTTTTTGGCATCGATTTGCGACACAGGTGTTAGATTTTCGGCACTTGTTATAATTTTTAACCCTTAAGGTCACAATATACCAAAAGATTTCCTTAACAAATTCAATGTAAAATCAACAACTTCAACAGAAAATAAAGTCAAACTTTTGCGCGTAGACACCCCCATACCCATACATTTTCTTAAAGAGCATGCCAAGCCGAATGGATTTAAACAATAAAAAAGATAGGTCATGGAGCAGGGATCATATTTTCCCGCAACATCAATCGGTCCGGATTTAAATTGGGAAAAGTGTCCGAAAATTTATATCCGAAATCATGACAAATTACGTCAAAATATATGCCATTGATTTTGCTATTAATGAAGATGGAATAATAAATGTACAAGTTAAATTCCCTTAGGCATTATCTTTAAACGGAATATACGAGTTTTCTCATTTTGTTTTATCATTTGCTATTTCATTGACATTGGTTGTTTCGTGTGCTGTTTTATCTGACTGTTTCTCATCGTTGTCAATATTATTAGTCTGCGCAAATCTACCGATGTTTTAAATCGTTGTCAACTCGATAATAGCTTACAAACATGCATTGAACCCAACAAATGTCTGTGCGTAGGTTTGTTACTGACAATAACAAAACTAACTATTTAAGAAATAATTCATGTTCGTTATAGTTCGTAGTCGAATAACCCACGGCCGATAGTAATGATGCGTAGAGATTATATGATTTGAAACCACGCATCTAAACTTTCGGTCGTGGGTTATTCAACAACAAACAATAAAGAACACGAATTATTTCGATTCTAACACGATTTTTACTGAAGATTTATACAATGTAAATTATTTTTCTTGTGTACTATTTTGTGTGAAGTTCCGCCCATAAAAATAACTTTCGGCTGTTCTGTCGATCAGATCCGCGACTTTTATTTATTTATTGCGAAATTATTACGCTCGTGGAAAATGTATCGGCATATTTTGTTTAATTACAGCGCGTGCTTTCAGTGTAAAAGGTCCGCCCACAATTATTGCAGAATATACGATTTTCTTCTTTGTTTATATGACAGTTTACTGTATCATGCATGAAATGCACAATTTCCACGAGGATAACATCGAGGTTTGTATCTCCTAAGTAACTGTCAACGATTTTATCCTGGACACAGACTCTAGTATACACTCTGTGTTCTGGACGAGTACACCTTACGGACCGATTGTGCTAGGTATAAGCCAGTGAAATTATCGATTGATATTGACACGGGGTTATTCACGCGTGACTAATACACAGCCGCGCGAATATTCGCTGCTTGGGGCCATACTCTGATACTAGTCGGTTGACGTGCAAAAAACTGGTCCTGACCGGTTTAGAGACTGCAGCGAATGGTTTATCACACATAATCGAGATAAAAATGTAATTAGGGTGTACACTGTGTAATCGATTTCATGACATGGGAATTTGAGCAAACAGAATCAGACCGACTGTTTGGGATTTTCAATCGGTCTTTCATGACCTCAATCGGTCTAGAACCGACAAAACCGACAAAAATATGATCCCTGTCATGGAGTATGTAAGAAAGAACTCGACGCGAATCAACGGTCACTGTTTTAAGGCCACCTTTTTACCGGCTGATCTCCAGTTGATGAGGGTTTCACGCCATCTGTCAAAATCTCATGTAGTCTCCAACCTATAAGCAAAACACTGAAATTGTAGTATACAACAATGTTTTCCCTACCACATGCACACAGAAATATTCAAAAATAAAGTCATGGCAAGTGCACATACAGAGAATTGTGTCTTCAAATAAATGACGTTCCATTTTTTAGAGAGTATAGCATTGAACACCAAAATGATTTAGTATATTGAAACCTTGATTGACAATTAGCTATTATTATTATTGAGTCTTTGATGGGTAAATTGGTAGTTGTTTGGTACACACTTTAAAGATTAAATACGGCGAATAATTTAACAGTTAGGATATTTGAGTAACACGGTTTTGTTCGTGATGGATATAAAAACCGACCTTTATACCATATCGTTATTCAAAATGGAGAGACGAAAATGGAAAGAGTTGTGTTTAAAAGAAAAGATTGATTTGCTCGACGCGAGTGATGGGAAATCTCAACGACAGTTGGCCGATTTATTAGGCATTGGAAAGACTCGGGTTCAAGCTATTCTAAAAAGAAAAGCTCAATTTTTATTCGACAAATGCTAAGCAGACGACAATTGACTCATTCGTTAAGTAAACATCAAGGATCTTGATGAAAAGTACATGTACATGTATTTACACTGCTTTAATGAACAACTTGAAATACTATCTTTGTACAATGTATAAATGTATAAATACAATTTAGAAACGGATGACTGTTATATTGTATGCAAACAGATTAAAGTTCAGTGAATATTTACGTTGTTGTAATTATATGTCCATCAAATTCATGAAAACTCAGAATTAAGACCACCTCGCTATTAAGACCACTTTTGAAAAGTCCCACAAGTGGTCTTAATAGCGAGTTTTCACTGTATTAAAACAGATTTTGAAGTTTAAAAATAGAAATTAATGAATTGCATGTTAATTATATATTGAGTTACTGTAATTAAGTAATAAACAATGATTTGCATTTTTAGTTCTTTGAAAATTGATAGGAACTTTAACAATAAATAAAATGTCTGGCAGTATTGAATATGATGGATCCCCGAAGTGAAGTATGAATTCGGTTTGCATATAAATATGAGTTGGTGTCTGAGAAAACAGGACTTAAATGTATGTACGGAAAAAAATCGTCTCAGATGAGCCTGTACATTCCCCACAGGCTAATCAAAGATGGCACTTGCCACTTGTATGGAATTCTTCACTTAAACTAAATTTCTTGTTAATGAAAATCCAGTCTAGGTGTTAAGTGTCATTCAAGGCTAATCTTTAAGATGCTTTACACACATGTATTAACCCTTTACCTCTTAGATACGTATTTTTACGCATTTGTTGTCCCTTAGAAAGTTATATTTAATTTAAGACCTTTCTTAGTAGATTCAAGTTTTTAAGTCTTCATCTCCAAACCTTAGATACTGATGAACAGCAAACAGCATAAAACCTGAACAGCCTGCGAGTAACTCTGTTTTCACATGGCCATTTTCACTGTGATTCTGAGAGGGAAAGGTTAAGTCTTGTTTTCCCAAAGCACAGCTCATTTGTTTTTACTGTTCCTACAGAGAGAAGCTGGAGGAGGACCAGGAGTTTGTGATTGTTGGAGACGTCTCAGAACTGCAGGCCAAGTCTGAGACAGACACTGGGACCAAGGCAGAAGGGGCAAGCAATGGTGCCTGCAATCAAACTGGGGATATTGGTGTGTTTCGTTCTGAGAAAAAATTAATATAATTAAATAACCTAGCAAAACTTTATTTTGACTCTTGATAGTATGGCTTTCAAGATGCTTCAAACGTATGGCTAGTTAATTTTTATGCTCCCCCAAAATTTATTTTGGGGGGAGCATATAGTCGCCGCTTTGTCTGTCCGTCAGTGCACAATTTTTGTCTGGGCTATATCTCAGCAACTAATGACCGGAATTCAATATAACTTTATGGGAAGCTTCACTACCAAGAGGAGATGTGCATATTATCAGCGGGTTCTGGTCGGATGATTTTTCACAGAGTTATGGCCCTTTTAATTTTTTGAAATTTTCCATTAACTGTACATATAGTGCAATTCTTGTCCGGACTATTTCTCAGCAACTAATGACCGGAATTCAATGAAACTTTATGTGAAGCTTCACTACCAAGAAGAGATGTGCATATTATCAGCGGGTTCTGGTCGGATGATTTTTCACAAAGTTATGGCCCTTTGAAATTTTTGAAATTTTCCATTAACTGTACATATAGTGCAATTCTTGTCCGGGCTATTTCTCAGCAACTAATGACCGGAATTCAATGAAACTTTATGGGAAGCTTCACTACCAAGAGGAGATGTGCATATTATCAGCGGGTTCTGGTTGGATGATTTTTCACAGAGTTATGGCCCTTTGAAATTTTCTTGTTCTTGTCCCCCAACTACTGTGCCCTCAAGACGTTTCCTTGTATCTGAATATAAAGTGCAATATTGTGACAAAAAAAACCTTTGGGGAACATCACCTGTCTCCGACGGTTTCTTGTTCTAAATTATTTGTAGTTTAATGCTAGATATTTTGTCTGTTAAGCATTTTGTTTCTGGATTTTTTTAAATAAATGCTTTCAGATATTTACCTGATTTTTGGTATGCGAGTCTACCTGCATGACTTACAGATCAAGTTTAAGTTTCGTTCCCATCCTTTAAGTTTCGGCGAAGTTATGAACCTTAGACTTGACATTTTTTCTAGAATAACAGTTTTCATGACTTTGCCTTAACACTTTCATATATCGACCAGTTTTTTGATGTGTTAGTCTTCATGACTTGCAGATCAAGTTAGGATTTAGTTTCGGTCCATTTGTTTATTGCTAAGTAACGGGCCTTGGACCTTGTTTTCGAAACTCTATAAGATAATGACCTTATTTTCGGTGTGCGAGTCAACCTCAATGAGTTACAGAGCAAGTTTGAGTTTAGTTCCGTCCATTGAATTGTTACAAAGTTACAAGTCGTGGACTTAACAATGTTCTCTAAAATAGCTGCTGTGCGACTATAAAGTGCAGGAGGCATTATGTTTCACAAACACAGCTCTTGTTTTCAGAATGTACTTGTTCCAATGATTGCCTAAAATTAACAATTTTTCGCGTTTTTGTTTGTTTTTATATTTTTTTTTATTTTTTACTGTCTTGTTTGTTTTTCAGTGGTTCAAAGTTCTAGTGTCATGTTGATTGATTTCAGTTATGAAAAGTTCTTGTAATTTTTTTTTATGCCCCCGAAGGAGGGTATATAGTGATCAGACTGTCCATCTGTCTTTCCGTCACACCGTTGCGTTAAGGTTTTCTGGGTTTAGGTTTCGAAAATGCTCATAACTTCTATGTCCCTTCAGATAGCAACTTGATATTTGGCATGCATGTGTATCTCACGGAGCTGCACATTTTGAGCGGTGAAAGGTCAAGGTCATCTTTCAAGGTAAAAAAAAACAAATCCAAGGGAACTAATAAGTTTCAAAGGGAGATAATTATCTGTACCTGCCAAACGATAAAAAAAAAAACAATTAATAAATCAAAGCGGCGCAATAGAGGGCATTGTGTTTCTGACAAACACATCTCTTGTTTTTTCAGTAGTTTAAAGTCAAACTTTTTTGGATTATTTTCAGTTGTTGAGGAAGATGATCTCATGATAGTAGAAGATGACCCTGTAGAGACGGGGACCCAGAAACGCAAACTGGAGGACCAGGATGATGAGACGGGCCCTCCATCAGCCAAGAAAAAGAAACTCTCCGCTGACAAATATGCAAGCACTGATGATGATGTTGCCATGGTTTCATGAAAGGACTTGTGTTGGAGTTTGCAGTTGGAGAAACGTTTTTGAACACAATATTCTGTTAATACTAGTAATAGAATGCTGTTTAATAGGACATTTAAGATTTACATGTATTGATTACTTGGGCCTAAAGTGACAAAACAGTTATATATTTAATTCAAGTTGAATTAATTATTGAATGTAAGTGCTGTAGTTCTGACAGTCATCAAAGAAAAATGTTCTTGAACAAGCTTGTTTAAAACATTTTCCATTGAGCTGGATAGAATGTCCGACAGTAAGGGTGGAATATGTCATTGGTCAGATTGTGGAAACATATTGAGATGATTGTCAGGGATCTGATGACAGACTCTGATTGAGATGATTTCATCATTTATCTTACATTCATGCTTTAATTCAGCTTAAAATTTTGTGTTCACAGAACATAGTTATAAGAATTTGTTAGTTATCAACTACGGTATTATAGTGTATAAGCAATTTTGCATTTTATTTTTCAAGAAAGTTGAAGAATCTTAAAGGTTTTATTTTCCAATAAAAATTGCAGTTTTTAATAATAGTGTATGTTGAATCTGAAAATATACCTGTTTTATTAAACTGAATCATATTGTGATTTCTTTACTTTAATCCGTTTTTTTTTTGAAAATTGTTTGTCTCACTAAATAGTTCTTAAAAAAGGAAAAAAACAACACTTGTTTGACCAGCTTGTCCGAATGATTTTTGTACCAGGTAGTACAGTTTATGATGTAGTTTCAAATGGAGGATGAATATTTGTTTAAATGTGTAGTTATCAGTTAAGTGCTTGTGTACAGTTATTGATTGTATGGCCAATAAATGTTCGGTAATTGCTCTTGTTTTTTTTATTGACATTTGATTGCCATTCATGAAAACACAGTTAAAATAGGTCTTTTTATATCAAGAGTTTCTGTACTCATATAATTGCTTAAATGACTTGGCTCTAACTTAAACAGTTGAATGACTTATCATGTGTAGCTTATCATGAGGGAAGAATTGTCGGCAATTTGTTTGGTTGTTTTTGTGTGAAAGCAAGTTCTCTTTACTGACTGGGGATTTGTGTTCATCTTTAAATGTGTCGTGGAAGTATCAGTCACTGTGTTACTCAAAATATGATCAAGTCCCATGTTTACATTCATATGGTATTTACTAACTTAGCAAAATACATTCAAGATTTATTATCAATATTCATGGACAAGGGCTTAACATAACAAGTCCCAGAACATTACCATTAGCAACAGTTAATGTTATTGTATAAGCATTAACACTTATACATATATTTTAAACATATATTAAAATAATTTGCATCCAATTTGTTATTCATATCCATCATTTTAAGTGAGAGTTAAACATTCAACAACTCCCAAACTTTCAGCCCTGCTGTGAATAAGAGATGCTTTTCATATTTCATGTCCCTGTGACATTGACCTTTGATCACAAAAGTGATTAGGGTCTTCCCTCCAAAAAAGCATAGTAATTTATATAATCTCAATTTGGATGATTGTTGGTTTAAGAGTCTGTAGATATTACCAAGAGAAAAGTTTATTTTAAGTCCATGGTCCTTGACTTTTATTTTTTTTAACCTCATTATTAATAGGCTTATTCATTCCCTCTCAAGTACCCAGCATATCCATTAAGGGAATCTAAGTTAAACAACATTCTCTACATATCTTGCATTCCCATTACATGCCCCTGTGACTTTGAGCTGGTGACCCTACTACCACTTTTACTTTTCTCCAAAACAACCAGCATAACAATTTAGATTGAAGATCAAAGCATTTTCTGGATATGGTGTGCGCACACATTTGTTGTTACGAGCCTCTGTGACCTAGACCTTTGACCTCAAAATCAATAGGAGTCTTCCTTTCCTCCCAAGTAACCAACAAAACCACTTTGCAGGATTGTAGGATAAAGTGTTCTCTTGATACTGTGGGGGAGTTAAATTGAGTTGTGTTCTGAGAAAACTGGGCATAACGCATGTGTGTAAAGTGTCGTCCCAGATAAGCCTGTGCAGTACATGCAGGTACTCGATTGTCTACAGACTCACCATCTGGCATAGTGAGCAACCGACAAACTTGCAGGTGCAAAGTAGTTTAGTTGAACGTGGCTATTTTCAAGTCAATTTAAGTCGTTTGAACCATCAAAAATAGTTTAAAATTAGAAAATTGGAAAATGCAATGTTGTAGATTTTTCTTTTATAGTAAAATGTACTCCTTGTTGAATACACTGTGTACATATACTGTACATGTTCGACATATATTGCATTGATATAAGAGGGGAGAAATGCAGCTATCTCATAATGTGTATAATATTAAACATGTTAAGAAATCCAATATACATAAGAATTTCGAAATGCACAATAACTGAACTAATGCAGATTACCCATGCCTTAATCAGCACTAACTTGGTAAGCTGCAAAACGTTATAGGGTGCAAAAACATTCTGTGGCAACGACTGCCTAGACATCACATTATTCGCTCTTTCTCTTCTAAGAGAATGGACTTTTTTCACAAATTTGAAAAAATAAGAAGTTTGCAACTCAAATTTTCATATTTTGTATGTCCTCCAGTCTATACTAGGGGACATATTGTTTTTGCCCTGTCTGTTGGTTTGCGTCAAACTTTAACATTTGCCATAACAATATTGAAGATAACAACTTCATAGTTGGAATGCATGTGTATGTCATGGAGCTGCACATTCTGAGTGGTGAAACGTCAAGGTCATCCTTTAAGGTAAAAGGTCAAATATATAGGTCAAAATTGCTCATTTAATGTACACTTGCAATATTAGAGATAGCAACTTGATAGTTGGCATGCATTTAATGTACACTTACTTTAAGATTTGCAATAACTTTTGCAATATTGAAGATAGCAACTTGATATTTGGCATGCATGTGTATCTCATGGAGCTGCACATTTTGAGTGGTGAAAGGTCATCTTTCAAAGTCAAATATATGGGGGGGGGGGACATAGTGTTTCACAAACACATTTTGTTTCAAAGTTTGCGACTAATAATTTCACAGTTTTGAACAGTTTGCGACTAGTTTTTTTTCACAAAATGAGGATGCCAAGGCTGCTTCACATAGATAGGAAAAAAGCCATGTCATATTTAAAAAAACAACAGATTTGGTGCAAATTTTGAAGTAAAAAGTAATGATTATGTGTGACAAACATTGTTGGGACCAAAATTTGTGTTTTAAATTTGAAAAATACAAAAATGGAACAAACCTTTTTAATTTTGTAGAATAAAGAAGGAAAAAAACTGTTAGAGAAAAATACCTTGAAAAAGCAATTCATTCGCATAAATGATGTTCAAAATAGTGGTGTTCACTTGTATTATGTTGAATTATTTAGATTATCTTTTCAAATATATTTGTTTAAATAGTTGCATAAAGGCTTTTTATTTAGGCTCATCAAAATATTTATTTTTGTAAACGTATAACATTCTCCTGAGGACATTTTAAGTGGACGCGGATAAATCAGTAGTAGTAGTATTTATTCATAATAAATAAAATGTTCAGGAAATACTACAATGCTGCAGCCTACACTACTGTCTATAAAGATCTTCAATATAAAATGTTCATAGAATTTTTTCACAGAATTCCTGCAGGTCATCAAATGTTGTCTGTGTCTCAATGTTTGTTGTACAGAATCCTGCGTCGCCAAAATCCACCTGGGTTTGCATCTCGGAGGAACCAAACACTGCAATACTGGCAGATCTAACCTTATTTAAATCTACAGAATGCTCATGTGGTTTATTTAAATGATCAGAAGCTTGGTGATTATGCTGCACCCTGCTAGCTGACACAGTTTTATGTTTGATACTACTTCCTTGTTTTATAATGTTAACCATGCTTTTGTTTGTGGTATCATCCTCAGGGGACAAGTTGCAAATCTGTAACAGGAGATTATCCCCATTTGCAGCATTTTCATCACAAACAGTTGTATCCTCTTGAAAGGTAAAACCCTTAGTGTTGCCTTCAAATGGTCCAATGTCAAGCTTTTGTGCTGACAAAGTTTCTCTGGTAGTGCCTTGCTTATGGCCTACGCCTGAGCCACAATCAAACTCATAAGGTAACTCAAAATCACTCGTACCAATGCCCATATTGTGTGTGGTTGCTGTATCAAGTTCTGACATTCCAAAACCATCCTCCAGAGAGCTGAAAATGTCATCACTAGTGTCGAAATCACTCGTTCCTACAGCCATACTATGTGTTGAAAATGCTGACAGATTACAAGTGTCATCTAACAGACCCAAGTTTATAAGATCACTATCACTCAGAGTCTGGGTTTCCATATTTGACATTACTAAATCAAGGAAATCCATGTCCTCGATACCAGTGGTTTGAGTGTTGGAATCGATAGGTTCTAAATCGCGAAATATGTTGAAATCCATGCCAGTTTGTGTGTCCATGTCAGCCATATTGGTTTCCACACTAAGAATGCCCCTATTTGATGGGCTCACTGTTGTTGACGAGTCTTTGTAGTTTGAAATGCCAATACTGTGACTAAAGGATAAAGACTCTTTGAAAGTAGGGCCTTGAGGATTTTGATCAAATAGCAAGCTTTCAGACTGCAGTAGGAGGTCAAAATCCGAGGCAGACATTGTTTGAGCATCCATGTCCGAAGTGGGGTTTATCTTCTGCAGTGTAGAACTTAACAACAGGACGTTATCAGCATAGGTCTGGGTTGAAAGTGACGTGCCTGAAACTTTTTCTGGGTTTGATGCAAATTCCACAGCTTGTTTTGTCAAGGCTTTTTTACAAGAAATTGTTGGTGCACGGAATTCAACACATGAGTTTAGATCTTCTGTGTAAATAGCCACTATGTTATTATCTCTACTTGACTCTTTTACTATCCCCTTCATTTCCAAGTCAGTCAGAATCACATTGAAATCATTTGTCATTTCATTTACAACACCTGAAGAGTTCCTATTCAGGTGGTCTTCAAGGAATGACTGCATGGTCTGTGTTGATATAGACATTGGTCTTTCCGTCATGGTCTCTTGTTCCGCCATGTTCTGTGACATTATTTCTGACAAAATATTTTTCTGCTGCACTTGGCTACTAGAATCAACAAGTTGTGGTCTAAACCCAGAAATAAAAGTCTGAATTTGGCTGGATTTCATTTTCCTGTGTGCCTTTCTTGGAGTCACCTGGGAAGCGACGGTCTTTTTCTGAATCTTAATATCAGCTGTTTTCATAGCTGCCTGAAGAATGAAGTCGCCTGGAGTCTGGGTGCTGTTCACAGTGTGAGCTCCCTTTTTCTTAGTCAGGCTCACTGAAGTCTGCATTCCTGTAGAAGATTTCATTTTCTTCCTGCGAGGTGACCCAGGGTTGTAATAACTACCCGGACTCTTCCTTTGCTGAGTTCTTCTACTAGGTGATCTACTTCCACTCGCACTTCCTGGGCTCAGCTGATATCCAGTCTTGACCTCAAGTGGACCCGGGCTAAGCCTCCCTTGAACTGTATGTGTAGCTGGTATGCTTGTGCTCAAAGACAGTGCATCAACCCCATAAATATCCGTTTGAATCACAACATCATTTCTATGTGCTACATTTTCCACAAAGATGTTCTGTACACTTCTAGTTGGTTCCGATACCTGGACCTTTGGGCTTATAGTTTTAAATTTTCCAACAGCCACAGACTGGTTGCAGTTCTGACTCAGACTTGTGGATGATAAGACTGGTTCATGAACCTCTTGAGCTCCAGGCAACATGGCAGTGGTTATCAGTAGGATGGGTGTTATGGTCACCACTGGCGGGCTTGATTTGTCAGACTTCTGCCACTGTGGTCTGGAAATATTCAAAGAATATTACTTTCTAATATTGGTTTGGTAACAAAAGGAACAAGGACTGTGTGTGTAGTACATTTGAATCAAGCCATGGGTTAACCACACATAATGGTGCAAAGTCTAGTCCAAGATTAACTTATGCAGTCTCCACAGGCTAATCTGCGAGGACACTTTCTAGTTTTATGATGCTTTCCCTTAAAAGGAAGTCTCTTCTAAATACAAATCTAGTCTATGCTGAAAGTCTCATATGTAATAGGCCTGTGCAGATTCCACAGGATTATCTGGCACTGTATTTACATGAATAAGTCTGGTTTTCTCAGAGGTCAGCTCCTATTTATCAGGATTCTTTCCTATAAGGCCCTTAACCCTAAAAGTAACAAATTTCAAACAATAACAGAAAAAAACTCAAATGTTTTTGCAGTGAGATTCGGCTAGTAATTTAAGTTGGCAAAGGCATTATTATTTTTACAAAGATATCATGAAGTTAAATGTTGATTGGATCAAGACAATATTTAACTTGGAGAATGAGAACATTTTGTTTTATATTTCAAGGTCCAAAACTCGGCCTTCTTTCAATGAAATTGAGCCGAGTATGGAACTTTGCCTTGATATTATACCCAAAATATCTTCAAGAATTTTCACTAAGATTGAAAAAAAATTCAGACATTGCTAGACTGCTTAGACTGATAATTCATGGGCAATAACTCGATAATGGGCTATTTGCTGGTAACTAAATTTTGATGAAAACTGTTTGAGAATTGGCGTTCAAGAAAAAGTGCTCAGACTTTCAAAGGCTAAAACCACTGAATGAAACAAGGGCTGTTTGTAAAACATGCATGCCCCCCATATGGGCTGTCAGTTGTAGTGGCAGCCATTGTATGAATACGTTTTTTGTCACTGTGAACTCGACCTTTGACCTAGTGACCTGAAAATCAATAGGGGTCATCTGCAAGTCATGATAAATGTACCTATGAAGTTTCATGATCCTAGGCCTAAGTATTCTTGAGTTATCTAGCGGAAACCATTTAACTGCTTTGAGTCACTGTGACCTTTGACCTAGTGACCTGAAAATCAATAGGGGTCATCTGCCAGTCATGATCAATGTACCTATGAAGTTTCATGATCCTAGGCAGGTTTTTTTTTGGCCTGTTTTAATAGCCAAAATTCGGCTATATTCCCAATTGCAAAAAGTATACTTTTTTCTTAACCAAATTTTCAATTTTCTAAGTATAAACAGGGCACATAATTCTGTCAAAATGCACGCCAGAATTTTCTAACTTTGCCTGCACAGTCCCCTCATGATAGCAAGTAAGTGTACCAAGTTTGAATGCAATAGCTTTGATTCTTTATGAGAAAAGTGGACCTAAAAAAACAAAACTGAAGACAATAGCTTATAACTTTTTTCAAATGACCTTGACCTTTGACCTAGTGACCTGAAAATCTATAGGGGTCATCTGCGAGTCATGATCAATGTACCTATGAAGTTTCATGATCCTAGGCATAATGTTCTTGAGTTATCATCAGGAAACCATTTTACTATTTCGGGTCACCGTGACCTTGACCTTTGACCTAGTGATCTGAAAATCAATAGGGGTCATCTGCGAGTCATAATCAATCAATGTACCTATGAAGTTTCATGATCCTAGGCATAAGCGTTCTTGATTTATCATCTGGAAACCATTTTACTATTCGGGTCACAGTGACCTCGACCTTTGACCTAGTGAGCTGAAAATCAATAGGGTTCATCTGCGAGTCATGATCAATGTACCTAACTTCATGATCCTAAGCATAAGCGTTCTTGAGTTATCATCCGGAAACCATTTTACTATTTCGGGTCACCGTGACCTTGACCTGTGACCAAGTGACCTCAAAATCAATTGGGGTCATCTGCGAGTCATGATCAATGTACCTACGAAGTTTCATGATCCTAGGCCTAAGCGTTCTTGAGTTATCATCCAGGAACCATCGGGTGGAAGGACGGACCGACGGACTGACATGTGCAAAACAATATACCCCCTCTTCTTCGAAGGGGGGCATAATGAGTAAAGCTATTAATAATTCCATCATGCCATCTTTTTGTGGGGACATAATTAGGATAATTAACATCTGTAGTTAAATAGACCTTTATTCTGGTATTTTACTAATTCAGTTCAAAACAAATATTTAACATTTGCCTGGCTCTGGCTGGGTTAAATCTTCTTATGCTATCCATTTTCACCATTTCAATACACTGTTTTCGTTTTGCCACTTTAAACAAATATGAACCATTTTAAAACCATTCTTAAATCAAAGTCTTCAATGTGATATATTGCATTTACTCTTTGTTCCATTATTAAAAACCAATATAAAATTATAACACAAGCCCTTACTTTAATGTCAAGTTTTAAACCACAAATTCAAGATTAAAAATCAATTTTCAGTGCTCAACCTACGTAAAAAAACAAAGGAGAAACTGACTTCTCCCTCAGCTTAAATTAGGGAGAAGTGAGGCAATTTAAAGAAGTGGTTTCTGTTCAGCTATTGATAAACTCTTCACTCGAGGAAATATAAACAAACACACAAGTGTTAATGTTGTGTTATTGATGCATTTAACCGAGTTTAATTAATATATTTAACCCTTTACCTGCTATGTACATGTATGTAATAACTTGTAAGTCATTACTGCTGAATTAATTTAAATAATATAGGCTGAAATGTGTGGTCAATTTTAACTGGCTGCATTTCAAGACATTATAAGACATATGCAAATAAAATCTTAATTTTTCTTATTTGTCATTTGATTACAGATTATGATGGTACTTTTAAAATTTTGATTTTTTTACCTGTAACTATTAACTTATAAAAAGTGTGATAACTGGAAACCAGTAATGGTCAGTAACGCTTTTACTTCTTAGTAAATTGTAAGCGATTTAACATTGAATAAAAAAAAAATTGTTACAAATATTTGTTTTTATTAAAAATAAACAAACATCTAAAATCTCATGTTACAGCAGTGATTCAAATTCTGACCTGTAAACAGCCCCACATTTATTTCCAATGCCAGGAAAATCTTTATTTTGCAGAATAACTCTTCCCATTTTCTAACTTTTTGAGTGTTGTTTAGTGGGACATTTAACTTTACAGAAGCAAAGTTAAATACACTGTAGCACATGGCAATTAATCAAGGCATCATCTATAACTAATTTCAAGAAGTCTCATGGCTGACCTGACTGTCCATTAAAATTTTCAATTTTGAATGACCTGTATATGGGGTAACTATAGACTCCTCAATTGACCAGCCATATTATATTGATTTTAATTTCCACTTGTTTTCGCAAATCATGCAATTTGATCGCCACCTTTCTCAAACTTTCGCATTTCGAGACAATTTCGAATGGCAGCAGGTGCCATGCATTTGGAACTTTGAAATTTTCCATACACTTATTGATTACAACATAATTATAATTAAACCCTTTAGATCTGATATTATTCGTTATCTTGAAAATTGTACTTTTAGTTTCAATTGTAGCTTTTCAGAAAGAGGCAATGCTGCATAAATCGACAAACTGATTTGTTTTTCCACACCTTTTCTTTGGGCCCTCCTCTTTCTTTTGTCTCTGGTATTCGGCAGGATACTCATGTTCTCCCCTCTTACAGTGCATAAGTAGAGCCTCCTTTGTAGTATATTTCACTGGGCAGGAACCACAACTGTACATAACACCACACACTGACAGGTGGCGGTTAAGATCGTACTCGCATGAAAACTTTGATGAGCATTTCGAACACGCAAACTTTCGCTCTGCATGTACTCTCTTGAAGTGCTGAAAGGACAATAAAAAACATAATTGACATGAATATTAAATCAAAATAGCCAATTTAGCATTTTCTTTCTTTATGTCATACAAAACCAAAATACTTTGTTAAATTGTACAAACATGCTGACATCCAGAAAAAACATAGTCAAAGCTGCAATATTGTTTGAGAAGTATTCAGAATTTTTAGACATGGTAAGGTCTATTCCACTGCTGGTATGTAATTGGGTCTACAGATATTCAAATAGTATTTAGATGCATATTTGAGTGTTTTGTTTGTTTTAGTTGGATGTTTTACCATTTTTAACAGTATTAATTAAGTTTACCAATTAATACTTTTCCTGGGTTAGCGGGTCGTTTTGACCTGGGGTTGTATTGACTGTAAGCCGAGATTTAATACTTGCACATACATGTGTTGTTATGTTAATAATGGGCAACTTTCCTACTTTAATGAGCAATAGCGGAAAAAAGCCTTAGCAAGATTTGCATGACCAAAGATCAAAACTGTGATCCTCTGATTTGTAGCCAAGCCCTCTACCAACTGAGCTAACTATCCGAATACAGAGCAGGTCTCTCAGAAATCCCGGTCTAAAGCATGCGTGTAAAGTATCAACCCAGATTAGACTGTCCACTAGACCTGATGTTTGATTTTAGACTTCCTTCAAATGAACGATTCAATAAAAAAAGTGTGTCCCAGATTAGCCTCAGCGTTAGCTTATACATGTATTAGCCTACTTTATGCCTTAAGCCCAGTTTTCCCATTGACCAGCTTAGATATTCTTTGGTAGAGATTGATAGCATTTTAACCATCATATTTTCTCCTACAAATAGCCAGGAAAATAGCTGTTTGATAAAAAAAAACACCATGGAAATAGCTTAAAGTTGTGTCATTTATGAAACTTGTCAATATCAAAGCTAATGAACAGTTTCATTTAGAAAACCTCCCATAAAAGTTTGAAATAATGTCATAATGTCCTTTTTTATAACTATGTAAGATGGGCAGCACATTGTCAAGTATTATAAGATTTTTTTTCCAAACATTACGTACCAAGGTTATGATAAGTTGTTTGATTAAAGCAGAACTTGCTTACTAAAGTAAATATTTTGCATTTAATGGCACACATATAACAAAATACCTGTCGAACTAGCTGCAAGGTGGCCCAGTATTTCTTGGCTCCCTTGTTGTACATACATGGCTCCACTGGACAGTGGAAGCGAACACTGGGACCTGTCCCTTTACATCCTTGATATATGCTCGCATCCCTGTCATTCTGGAAGAATATTCATTCATAGCAGAGTAACTATTGCACTGTAGAGAATATGTATCTACATGCAACTGGCTGTAAGCACTTAATTAAGACTTCTGAGCTTAAATATAAAAAAAACATGGTAATTTTTATGGCACTTAGTACATTATTTTACTGACAAAATATCAATTAAGTCTTTTAATGAATGAATAATGAATTTAATGGTTTTTGTTTGTAACCCACCTAGCTAAAGAAACTTCAGCGTACAGTTTATATAGTAAACTGTATTGACATACCTGTACGCTAAAGCCAACCCCATATCGAAAGTCAACCAGAGCCGTAACATATTTATGTCACACTATAAATCAAAGAAAGCTTATTTTCTTGGATACATTTCTGCGTATATTGGTGAATGGATATAAATTACTGCATCGGGGAATATTTTAAGGTTCAAATGTTTCAAATGCATCTTACAATAGATGAAAATCACTCTCATCGGTCTGAATGTCACAATTTTGACGCCATTGTCGATTTGTCACGTGACGAGTTTTCATTTGGATACGTTCGGATCGACCTTGACATGTTTTGCTGAAATTGTAAACATATCTTTCGTTTTCTGAAATCTATTATTTGAGATTAACAACTTACTTCTGGTGGATTATAAGACTGATTCCAGTGTGAATCAGGTAGTTTTAAATACTATTTACCTTGAGTTTGTATTTACACTACAATTTGTTTACAAAACAAGCCAGAATATTCTAAAATACCGGGAAATGTCATTCTGAATTTGAAAACACTTGAGCACATGGTATGTTACTAAAAATAGAAATAACATCATATGACCATGAAATCTCGGGAGATTCGCATTTTAAGATAGTCTGTCACATCGCTGTTTTCTCGATATGTAAGAGCAGAATAGATAAATTTTAAATGTTTAATATAGTATTCTGTGAAAGAATATATCGGTTAAATGTGAAAAATGTCAATCTTTCCATCAAGTGGTTGATTTGGGCCAATAACTGCATTTAAAAGCTGTTTTGGATCGGTCTTTGTTAACTGTCAACTTTTCCGGAACTTCTGGTTGACTTTCCTAATGGGGTTGGTTCATAACTATAAAGTCGCGCCTGTCAAAAATCATAAAAAGCGACATTTAAAGTTATTGTAGCCAGAACTATAACCCACCAACCTTAATTTCTCCATGAGATTTTATAAGATGCATATGCAAATTTCCCTTATTACTAAAGGTCTTCGAGCACCCTTCGAACGAGCATTTAACATCTTTTGGCACCTCGAGTAACTGACTAACTGTAGGAACAACAGAAATAAAGTCTTCCGTCATGGCTTTCTGACATTTCTGCCTCCTCAATATCATACAAAAAGCTTATTAGCTAAACGTTTACCGATTAAGATCCAAATACCACCGCATTGTTCTATTAGGCTAAACCACACTAATATTTTACCAATATGTTTAAAACGCGTTGACACAAGCGTAACTCAGAGACGTAGATAATCTACGTCTCTGCGTAACTCAATTAATCTTTATATCATCTTGTATGTATTGTCTGATAGTGTATAAGCAAATAGACAAGTGCCTTCAAAAATTTCTATTCTGATCATGTTTCAAGAGTTTTAGAATTCCAATTTATTTAAATAAGTATGTTTACCCTATAGTATTTGTAGCACAACTAGAAAATTCCCCGGTCAAAATGTAACCCGACATTCCGATTCTTAAGCAAACGCTCTACTGCGCCAATAAAGACGCTGTTTCATTGAACACGACCGTACAAGTTATCCTTATATACTTTAGTACCTTACTCTGCTACATGCACTTCTTCAATTTTTTTCTTCAAAACGAATAACATTTAGGGAGCGTTTCATGCACTATGCAGAGAAGAACGTCACGAAATTTTGAGCATTAATTGAGCCGCGTTCTGAGAAAACTGGGCTTAATGCATGTGCGAAAAATGTCGTCCCAGATTAGCCTGTGCAATCCGCATAGGCTAATCAGGGACGACACTTTCCGCATAAACTTGATTTTCAGTAAGGAGGGACTTCATTGAAACTAAAAGTACCATAAGAGCGGAAAGTGTCGTCCCTGATTAGCCTGTGCGGACTGCACAGGCTCACCTGGGACGACACTTTACGCAGTTGCATTAAGCCCAGTTTTCTCAGAACACGACTCAATTAATTAAGTAGTGTTGATCCGAATTAGGAGGAGTGTTACTTTAAAATGGACCTGCAGCTGCTACTATAATACACGATCAAAACAACAACAAAAGCAAGATGTAAGTTATTTTTTAACAGTTTAATTTTTGCTTTTCTAATTCATAGTCGTGTGTTGTTTACTCACGAGAAAAAGCTATTGCAATCATAGAAACCCAATTTAATAGAATCCCAAACATACAAGGTGTATGTTTTTGTCCCTAACATGTTATCTCTCGCAGAACTATTATCAACGACAAATAGTCATCTGTATTTACCAATAGCGGAAAAATGAACACGTGTGCAGAAATCCCTGACCACAATGAATCCTTAAGGTCATGTTAACCACAACTATGCTTGAAAAATAATCGTTAAGCGTTTTACATTTAAAATCGCACTGCTACACCGAAGGCCTCAGTTATTCCGTTTTAAATGGGTATATGTCGTGTTGACAGGCATTACACTTTTTGAGAACTTTTGACTTTTGATGTTAAATATTTTAAGCTTTTTAATTAAAGGCACACGTTATTTGTTACAAAAGTTAAATAAGTAAATTGCTAAAAATGGCATTCATTACACAATCTAAAGGGTATAATTATTCAAATAATTATATTTGATAGAATGCTAAATTGTTTAATTTTGTTAATACGCTTATGCATATGGTTGTGCAAAAAGTTGTTAACATTAGTTTGCCGCAAAAATTCGCTGACAACAAGTAGACGACTCGATTAACGTTGGAAGGTTAACTCTTTAAAAGAAACATGCTCATGGTTCATTACAATTTATGATAATAAAACATTTTGATATTTCAATTGTAAAAAATATATTCACACACAATCTATTCTAATTTGTAAGAGTCTTTCTTATGTAATTGCACACCTTTGTTTCAACATAAACACAGTGAAACTTCCGTTCAAAGAGCAGGAAAAATACAGCGCGAGACAAGGCACATATATGGCATAACGTAATTAAAGCGCTGAAGGCACTGTATGAGTTCGCTGTTGTAAAATGTCGTTCTTGATTAGCCCCGTTTTCCCTGAAAGCAGCCAATATGTACAGATTTCAATGATAAACACTAGACTATCTCGTCTTACAAGCTGTTAAACACTTAGTCATATAAACCCTCTGCAGTGTACCAGTGGTGAAGTATTTACAGGCAAATGTGTTGGTTATCTTTCCTAGCAGACGCTCTATATAGCATTTGTCGTCTGCTGCAACCGGCAGTGGTTGTCTTTCCATACCGTACCTAAGGCTTCTAAGCACATACTGATTTGCAAAATATGGTCTGTAACATTAGTGTGAGCTAACGCTCACACTAAAAATGACGTTGCAGTGATTTAAAGCGGACATAACACGAACTTCAATAAAATGTACCATGCTTGAATTTAACCTCGATCAGCATTAAGATTGACAGATAGATGTCGCACAAAATATCAGGATGCAGGAGTACGTGTCTTTGTGTGAATCGGTAAGTGGTGCTTTTCTCAAATTACTTTTAAAAACAATTTTTCTCAAGAATTTTAAGTGCATAAAAAACAGATTTTTATGCTGCTTATGGTAATGTGAACTACATAAGAATTACTTTATTTAATAAGCATGTTTTCTTGTTAAAAAATTATATACTGCATTTATACGGTTATGCTTCATGCAACGTGAAATTTAGTCACCGATTTCAGTCGTATTCAAGGATTTACTCTTATACATTAAGTCAGATATCGGCACAATCTGCAAGAAAATCTTTTATGCCCTTTTTGCAAATGGATTTAAATAACTTGAGATATTTGCAAAAATAAAGTTCTGTTTGTGTGTTTACATTCTGTCCAGCCCTTGTGTAATCCTGTTGATTCTGCATCCTGATATTCTATATCCTGACAGAGATATAAATTAGTGTTGGTTTGGAAAGGAAACTCTTTGCTGCACTGTTTTACTATTTTAAATGTTTATATTTTGATCCTAAATCTTTACAGCCCAGCACAAACAGTTTTAAGCTGATATGCACAATTCTTGATCGTTGTCAAATGCTCCGCGAACAGACCAATCTCTGCGCATGCCTCAGGCAAGCCGTTTCACATGGGTGTACACTTTAATAAAGCCAGAGACGCAGATATATCTACGTCTCTGATAAAGCAAACACAGCTTGTGTAAAATTAATTACAGTTACAAACAGTTTAACAAGTTGTCGACTATAAAACAAAAAGTTCAATTTAATTACCAGGCATAATTTTATCAAATAAAAACTGAAACTTTAAACAAAAATCTACATGGACAAACATTAGTGATTTAGTTCGAAACTCTTACACACATTTAGGCACATTATTTTAAAATCCATGAGCGCAAGTTGAGAGACATAAATATACCAAAGATTCATTGCATTTTGTTTGACGTTTGACGATGGGCCAAACGTTTGAGCAGACGTTTTTTATTGTTCTATTAAATTGTGTTTTCATTGCGACAATACTGGTATGTGATGTATACAAAAACACAAATTCATGTAGGAAAACAATGATGCAATTATTATTTTCAGCAATTAACTATAATTATAATATTAAGTGGTACACCCACCCATATAGACATGATACATGGCCAAATAGTATTCACAAACTCTTGTAAACCATTCATCTTTACCATCTTAGCGTGCATAATACTTTTCAATGGCCATCTATTTTATCAATATAAGTTTCCTTTCATTAGCTAGGATATAAGTAGGACTTTGGTATGGCCGTTTACGTAGGTGCCGTTATCAACGCGATTATGCGTTTGAAATTTCATATTCCGTTCTTTATGGCGCATTTTTCCCAATAATTTTCAGTCTGCAACATCATCGCAAGATCGCGTTGGTCACAGTATCTACGTCATACACTCGTGCAAGGAATCCCATATTGCTAAAAATAGATAGCAATTGAAAACAATAATATTCGAAAAGATCGCACACTTTTTTCACCACTGACTGTTTAACAAGATTCCGTGAATATTGAAACTGTATGGAATCATATCGTAAAAAGATTGATAAAACTTCATGAATACTGAAACCGTATGGAATCACACCGTACAAAGCAAGATAAAAAGTCGTGATTACTTAAACTGTATGAAATCATATCATACAAAGCATGATAAAACGTCGTGAATACTGAAACTGTATACATGTAAATCATATCATACAAAGCATGATAAAACGTCGTGAATACTGAAACTGTTTACATGTAAATCATATCATACAAAGCAAGACAAAACGTCGTGAATACTGAAACTGTATACATGTAAATCATATCATACAAAGCAAGACAAAACGTCGTGAATACTGAAACTGTATACATGTAAATCATATCATACAAAGCAAGATAAAACGTCGAACACATCTGTATGTAAGATGATTGAAGAAAATATTCGCTGTAAATTTAATTTTCAAACTCTTTCATTATTCACACAGTCTATACACAATATATACATACACGGAAGGCCCCTTTAAATGTTATTTTGAGTAATTTAAGGAACATAAGGAGGAAACACGAGGTAACTAGTTATCCAGATTACTTTCCGATGACCACAAAACACGTCGATTTGAATGCCCACAATTCATTGCAATGGTTACACAAAGTGGGTAATGGTTTCTTACAAAAGATTATAAGGAAAAATGACATGATTTCATGTTAACATATTTCCTCATTTGAACATTTATTTCATGTATATATTACGACTTAAAGTAGCAAACAACAGTCAAAGAAATGTACTTCATGCCAATATATGCTACACAATTAGTTATTTAATAAACAAAATAACCGCAAGTTCAACCTACACTGCAATCCTGTTTAAGCTATGGAACAGCTTATTAATTCTACATCCTTTTAGTCTAAACGTATAGACAGATAGTAAGGGCAGTTTGCTTAAAAAGTGCTCCTCCTTCCGGTGGTGAAAACATGGGCATGAGACCAATCCTTTACAACGTTCTCGAAGAACTTGGAATACAAGTCGAGTATAAGATATGTTTATTAGCTTAAAACGACAGCAATTTAGCTTCTTGCATGCTGATATGTTATTTGGCTAAAACATGATTTAAATATAAACGCACTGGTAATACTGAATCAGGAGAATGGAAAAAATATATTTTTTACATTGATTTAAACTGTTAGTGCGTTAAGTCTTACAACCGTGAGAATATTATGGACAGCAGATACATAGACCATATCAGCTGGGTATACCATTACACACACTTTTTCCCTCGGTTTGACACTTATAACCACATTAATATTACTAGGCATAAAAAACCAATGGGTGCCAACTCTCATCTGGGGTATGTCCAGCAAACGTATCTGGGTCGTCGATTCATCAGTCTCATTACGTTTGACTATAATGCTGTGACTAACGCGATCCGGCGATAATTTATCGAGCCTGAACGTTATTTGGGAAAATACGGCATACAGACCCGGATGTGAAATTTCAACGCAAGAGTCATTTTCACTGGGGGTTATCGATTTAGAATCCTCGGTCCTTATCCACCGGACAAATCCCAAATCTGAAATGACAAAATGTTAACTTTAGTAAAATGAAGTGTCAATGCAAATGGTGTGGTTTATTCCAATAAAATATGATGCTTAATTTTAAATATCTTTCTATTTCACAATATTAAATAAAAAAAGATTTCAGCAATTTGAATTATCTTTTTATGAAAGCAATTATAGAGCGTTTAGAACGTTATATTATACCAATGATATATTTGCGGATTTTAGTCATACAACATGATTTGTGTCAAGCAAATGGTTTGGTTTATTCTTGTAAAAGATGATACTCAATTTGTATTATTTTTATATTTCAAACTATTTAATAATAAGGTTTTAAGCAATTTGAATTATCTTTTCATGAAAACAATTATTGGGTGTTCAGAACGTTTCATTTATTAACAACATACACATGATATATTCGCGGATTTCGGTCACACAAACAAACCGTGATTTTGTCTTTAAAGGGGCCTTTTCACAGATTTTGGCATATTTTGAAGTTTGTCATTAAATGCTTTATATTGATAAATGTAAACATTGGATCTTAAGGACTCCAGTAAAAAAATCAAGAATAAAATTAAAAAAGGAAATAAATGTAGCCGGTACCAGGGCTCGAACCAGTGACCCCCGGAGTCCTGGACTTAGTCTAAAGTAAAAACGCATGAGTCCTCTCGGCTATTCCACCAGGTATACACAGTTTATGTATTATATGCCTCATATAAGCAATCTTCGTAGTTTCCTAAATTTAAACGACAACAACAGAACTCTCCAAATTATTCAATCGTTTCGCGTTGCAACGCTTTATAATTGTTAGGTTTTCAAATCGTCAAAAGATACATATAATGGCTATATTGGACTATGGTAAATGTTCAAATAATACTGTTTCCTCACAAATATCATAACTAAAACGAAAATTTGCGAATCTGAAACAACTTTTTTCAATTTTGTCAATTTACCAAACCGTGAAAAGATCCCTTTAAAGCCGCAAACTAAAGCCTAGCTAATTTGTTAAGTAAATCTATTGTTGTACTTTTGACTAACCAGTTCTTAACACATATCTAAAAAAATGAAACAGTTAACTTACTCTTCAACTTATTTTGGTCCAACTCAAACACGTCGTGTATATCTTCCTGTTTTGAAGTGGGTAAGGTATCATCTGCGAAGTGTTACAAACATGTGAATACAATACGAAAGATACTGAAACATCCTGGTTATGTGTTCAATTAGCCTGAAGTACTGGTTTTTTATGACATTTCGTAACAGTTTCATAATATGATTTGATATTATGCACCGAATAAACTTTCGTAAATGTTATTTTCAACTAAGAATAAATAAATAAACGAACACTATTAAAGTTTATTTATTTAAACTTACTACCGATGATTTACTGTATTTAAAGATAAATGTTTAAACTAGTTGACTTTTCTGACATTAAACGATTAACTTAAATTCTGTTTTGTTTTAAAATATAAGTAAGACTCACTAAATGTGGTGTAAAATATATTGCGTGTCTTGTTCGGACAGGGTTTTTTACACGGGTTATTTTGTAATAATTATTCCAGATTCTTCATTAATTATTATAAGACAGAAAATGTTATTCACTATTTCGTATTTTTAAATATTCATATATTAAACGAAATCTTTATTATATATCATTTATTTTGTCAAAACTTATTTTTGTGTTGCGCTTATCAGTTCCAAACGGAATCGAAGGCTAATAATAATGTATAACCTGTAAGAGCTTGGTGCGAGGCCTGGTGAACACCAGGATCAACCTGTGGAAGAAAAGTAAGGTGTGTTAATTATGTTGTAACAACATTTCGTGTATATTAATTAAATATTTAGAACATTTAAACACATTATAGCAATTATTTTTATATAAGGCATACATCTTGACAAACAATTGCCACAGCGAAAATCAGTTAAACACCATCCGCTTATATATTTAACTGGTTCCATTATTAAACGAACGACAATTAATGACACCGTGCAAGTCACATTGTGTGAATTGAATTTTAGTCTACAATTACCATGGTTTTGATATTTACCAAAACAAAAACAATTGCGGAAACTAAATAATAATATAAGTGGTGGCAATTGTATCAGAGTCCTATGAAGATATCGGTTGAAGAAAGAAATAACAAATTTAACTCACTTTTACAATGTCTAGCTTTCCACGAACCTCTGCATCAATGCCAACTGCGCCACTGTGATTTAAACGTACGATGACATATATCACCATCGAAGTCAAAATAACAATCAGTGTGGTGTTTACAACCGGTAAGAATGAGCACGTTGGTCCCGGTCTTCTGTCTTTCTTGATCTCAAAGTGCTCTTGATCTACTACCGTATGCTGTCTATTTATATCGACGACAACGCTCTGATAGACATCGCCGATGTTGCCGTCGTTTTGGTTCTGAATTAAAGACTGTGCGTCACTCATGCTGTTCGATCCTTTGGGAATGGTTTTTCAGATTAATAATTTTGTCTCAATAAAATTGTATTTAAATAACGATTCTCGAACTTTTAGCAATCGGTGTACTGACTGATTTTGTTAAATTATGTAAAAAGAGTCAAAGTAATATCAATGTAGAATAAAATATTTGGTTAGTAAGCGCTATTTACATAGGAAAAGATCGGAATTTCTTATCGAATTTCCAACAAATCAATAAAGAATATATATATGAAAAAACCTAGCTAAATATAGCATAAATCCTTATAGTACAGGAGTGCTGTGGAAAACTACTTTGGATCTATAAATATATTGTCTTACCATACATCCATAAATTATATAACGAAAGTATGATATAATACATATTAAATATGTATTATATCATACTTTCGTTATAGGTATTATATATATATATATATATATATATATATATATATATATATATATATATATATATATATATAATGTGTCATAATGTTAAAGGGGCTTCTTCAATGAAGATATCTATTGTGTGCAGATTGTGTGAATAATAAATCTGGTGTATCGTTTAAGCAGAGAAGGAAGTGAAGGTTTAACTTTTGGTTACTTTGTTAAACAATTCATTGCGTAGAGTACATTGACATGAAATACATTTCTTCGATTGTTGTGTGCTAGTCACGTTTTGTAAACGTTTCAAGAAATCGTGGGCGTTTACATCGACGTGTCTTTTGGTCATCGGAAAGTAATCTGGAAACCCAACGATAACTGATTTACATCTTCTTTCCTCCTTATTTTCCTTAAAATTATCAAAATAACATATTGTTTGTCCTCATTATCTAGTACATACAGGGGTATCCACAAGATAATGAAAAATGAATTTTAAACGTTATCAGTTTTTTTAACAAAAATATTTATGCCATCAGTTTATCCCATTGATTGGCCATGGCAAACATCTTGAAATATTATTAACGCAAATGCAGACAAAACCAAACACAAACTTAGACTTTTACAAAATTACATCAAATAGCCAAAACGTATTTTTAACATATTATCATAATCAATTTGATAACAATTTTGTATTATATCTGGTATCATCAGCATAAGCATCATTTCCTTGACTGGTCTGTCCGTTTGGGGAAATAAGGGACAACGATACAGAAATCCTCCTCAAGGTAGGTCTGTTGTGAACTGCTGAGAGTAATACATTCATGGGGAGTGTTGTCTATTCTTTCACGTTTACAGCTTTTCTCTAACGGCTTGCATTGGTATATTGAATAACGAATATATTTGGATATGAGGATAGTTAGAAAAAGTCAGTAATTTTTCGTTTTAGACTGTTTAGAAGTTAATGTTAAACCTTAAATATTTTTGGTGATTTTGGAAACGTTACTTTGACTACAGTTCTGTCATCAAACGGTGTCAAAATGGATCTAGCTGTTCATGATGTACACCGGAGGTTTAAACTATGATATATTTCGTAATTGCATGGCATAGATGAATAGATTCGATTTTGGAATTTATGGTGACAAGTAATCCGATTTTGGAATTTATGGTGATAAGTCATCCGATTTTGGAATTAATGGTGAAAAGTCATCCGATTTTGGAATTAATGGTGATAAGTCATCCATATTTGGATAAAGTGAAAACATGCATGCAAAAGACACCTATATGTTTACGTAAAGATATTTAAAAACTGGTAATGAAAACAGGAGATTTTGAATGATTGTATACCTGAAAATGGTAAACGTGTGTACTCTGTGATAAAACGTTCGCGATAATCATTTATATGTAACAGTTGAAGAAAATTTTTATTTTTACTTTTTATATCAATACGTTTAACGTCATTTTACATATATGGTAGGTTTGAGCATGGTTGTAGAACAGGCGCATGCGCTATTTGAGTCGCGTTATGGGAAAACTGGACTTAATACATGTGCTTTACGTATCATCCCAGATAAGCATGTACAGTCTTCACAGGCTTGTTAGGGAGATCAATTTCCGCTTTTATGTAATGTCTCGTTTAAAGAAAGTTTCTTCTAACGAAAATTCAAGTTAAGGCGGAAAATGTCATCCCTGGTTAACCAGTTAAAATGAAACATTTCTAAATACCATAATTTTTTCTGTATATTATTTATAACTGATTATCGAGTGCGTGTGTTATTAAGGACGGAGACATAAAGATCGATGTTATGGCGGATGTTTTATATTAGTGCGCCGATATGTGTTTCAAAAACGCGAAACGATGGCACGGGACTATGTATCCTATCTGTGAATTAATATTGTGTTTTAATGGATTATTTTAAGTTCAAATACAGTTATAATAAACGTGTATGGCATTCCGTTTCACTTATAAATAAAAAATAGTAAATAAAAAATAGTAATTTAAATATACATATATCAAAACGCACATGACTGTAAATCACTGCGCGCCCATACTTATGCATGCTATACTCGTTAAAGGGGCCTTTTCACGTTTTGGTAAATTGACAAAATTAAAAAAAATGTGTTTCAGACTCGGGCATTTTCGTTTTAGTTATGATATTTGTGAGGAAATAGTTATACTGAACATTTACTATGCTCTAAAATATCCATTATATGCATCTTTTGACGATTTGAAAACCTGTAAATTATTAAGCGTTGCAACGCGAAACGATTGAATAATTTGGAAAGTTCTGTTGTTGTCGTTATATTTAGGGAAACTACGAGGATTGCTTATATCAGTTTAAAAATACATCCGTTCATAGCATGAGCACGGATGGTAGAGTGGTCTGGGCGGGAGACATTTTACTCCAGGACTCCAGGGATCAGTGGTTCGAGCCCAGTTGCAGGTTACTTTGTTTTCATTTTTTAAATTGTATTCTTGTTTTTTTACTGGATATTTTGAGGTCCAATGTTTAAATTTATCAATATAAAGGATTTAATGACAAGCTTAAATACTTGCCAAAATCTGTGAAAAGGCCCCTTTAATATAAATTGGCTTTTCAAATCATTCTTTAATTTTTTTGGCGATATCGACAGTGCGCTTATTATCGACGCCCGTTCGTGCTCTGCTCTATATTTAGTATAATCGTATTAATCGATATTGTAACTATTGACTTTCTGTTTGGTCGAAAACAACAACAACAACAGAATAGTCCAATGGACAAAACCAGTAACACAGCATTATAACGTACCGTTGTCAGGGTAAGTTATGTATCAAATAGAAGATAACCATAAGAATGGTTGAACAAAATTGTATTTACATCAAGCAGTAGAACAAAACTAGGTCATAATTCAAACATTGATCAAAAAGGTAATATTTATAAATATATAATGTGTTGAATAAATACACATAAATGCAAACGAACAAACAATAATACACTATTTTACAATAATGCATTTTTAGCTTAGTTTCTTGATTCACACTTGAGTAGATATGAATCTAACAATCAGTTACATACAATCATTTACCAAAGGGTTGAGGCTACCCAAAGCGGAGACATGAAGAGAATTACGTGACCTAATGGTACAATCGCTTGTCCGGTACTGTTGAAGTTTCCGACCAAAGACGTGTTGTAGCAAACTTTGCCGGAAACAGTCGTGTTTGTCATGCTTTGAAGAATTGCATTATACATCATCATGTCCGTTTGTCCATCCATCAGAGGGGCAAGAAGGGTTACATTCCCATCTATTGGCTGACACTGGGGGGACAGGCTTATGCTCGTGTTTGCCGAGCATTTGTGTGCGGTATAGCTTATTTTCGTCTCGTGCGTTGCTGCAAAGATTCAATTGCGACAATAAATTAGGCAATGCAACTAGTGGTATCGACGAGTCTTGATTTGGGAAAAAGAAGCTTAATGTATTTGCGTAAAATATCATCCCAAATTTCATTCATTGCACAGGCTTTTCGTGGACGACATTTGACGAGTTTGTTGAATTTGTATGTGAAAAGGAAGTCTCTTCTTAATGAAAATACACTTTAAGAGGAAAGTGTAGTCCATGATAAGCCCGTGATGACTGCACAGGCTAATCTTGGAAGACACGTGACGCATATGCGTTGACGGTGATTACAAACAAACACGGAGCCCAAAGAGTTTCCAATTGACACCGACTAATATTTACCATAATGGAAATGCAAATATTCGTGGTAAATTAATATGGTTCAGAAAACCTGAAATTCTTAACGTTTGTCATGTCGAACACATCCCAACGACATAACATTTCTAAGGAAATAGGTCTATTAAACATTTGTCGCAAAAAATGTGAAACTGTATTTTCGGATCGGCTCTGTATGGTCGCCATTTATTTCCACTTTGATAGTATACTGGTTATGTTTTACATCTTTCAAGTTTCAATTGAACATCACTTAATTTGAAAGAAAATCTGAAAAATTTATCTCAATTTAACTAAATTTAAATCCTGATCACAAATATTAAATTTTAGAATATATAATAACTAATTTGCAGTTAAAATGAATATCTCTAGTAGAAATATACGAGTATATTAAATCAAAGGTGTTGAACACAAACTTATTTGCATAGATTTTGATATACATAAGAAGCGTGTATTATCACTAATCAGAGTGACTTGACTAATAGTCAATGCAATACAAGTCAATAGTAAAGGCACACGTTTATTTTAAACCTTTTTTTAAAGCACGTGGATTTACATTTGTTTGATAATTTAACAGTTTTGTAATTTCCCAAAATGGCAGGCCAGGTTATCTTCTTCCGGCATATCTTAGAACCACATGAAACGTGCAGAAAGTTAAAGTTACGATTTTAGTCAAACGTGTAAGAAAACGCGTTGTGACCATATCATGAAAATGTTAATCTTTAAAAACATGAAACTGAATATATTTTATGATATGATATTTGTTTGAATTGATGCCTAGTTTACTATGAAACGAAATGTAATTGATAAGCATGATATGTTTTTTTGCATGGATTTATACCATATATGACTAGCGTCTAGAAAAAAGGCCTTGGCAAACAGCGTAGACCCAGATGAGACGCCGCATCATGCGGTGTCTCATGATGCGGCGTCTCATTAGGGTCTTCGCTGTGTGCTGAAAAAATTTCTGTAAGAAATATTCTAGCTATAGAAATAAATATACTAGACACCCTTAATGTTGGAAATAAATTGATCCAATTTAGAAGGATTGGAGAGTCCACTAGGCATAAATGGGTTAATCCGTTATTGATCTGAACTTATGTGGGCGTCGATCGCACATTTTACTCGATAACACAAATCTTAATGATACAACAGGTGTATGTTAAAACAAAATAACTTGATTTCTACAAACAATGGACTTGAATATAAACAAAACTAGTGTTTACTTTGAAGAAAATGTTTCTCATTAACAATGTCAATAAATTAAATACTTTCTGCTCTCAGGGTCTAAATGAAGTTAAAACATGTTTAATAAAAGTTAAGACATTTAAATGCATATCGTAATGTTTTATCCCAACCTTTACAATTTTCAGATTTCTGCTTTCTTTAACCCATTTATGCCTAGCGTCTAGAAAAAAGGCATTGGCAAACAGCGTATACTCAGATGAGACGCCGCATGATGCGGCGTCTCATCAGGGTCTGCGTTGTTTGCTTAAAGGAATTTCTGTAAGAAATATTCTAAATATAGAAATAAATATACTAGACATCCCTAATTTTGGAAATAAATTGATCCAATATAGAAGGATGGTAGAGTCCACTAGGCATAAATGGGTTACCTACCAAAGGGTGGACACATAGGGTTGGTCCCACTTATTAACCTCATCCGAGGCCGTATATTATGATCATTATGATGCATACTCGTGAATTAATATCAGCTTTCGAAAGAAGATACTAAAATAGCTTTAGGTTTAACGGTTTCACGAAATCATACCCAGACCATGCCGGGTCAATAGTATACCTCTTACTAATAGATGACAAAAAATAGATAAGATTAGCATAAACGCTGCAACATTTGTATACATACAAACAAAAGAAAAACTAAACAAAAATGTGTCTGTACCGTTTGTTGTCCTATTTTTCTCAGACGATGAGACTGTGACCGTTATCCGCTCGCACAACACAACGCCTGGACGGCATGGGGACGCGGGTTGAGTGTTGGCCGCACAGGACGGGTTGGATGGAAGGCTGATATTGTACAGGTTCTTAGTCTGTATCTGACCGTTCAGGAACGTTTGCTGTGTCGCATCGTTACACTGGGGACATGCTGAAACAGACGAAGTTGTTTAATAACAGTATAATTAACACACATCCGATGGGACAAACATGCATTGTTCGAAATTTAGTGCAAGTAGTTAAGGGTGTATTTGTAATTCCTTTTAACATCAAATTTTCCAAATTTAGTTTATAACTGTAAATTATAATAATGTGACTGTTTACATGAGGACTAATTAGATGGAATTAGTTTACATCAATAAATGTATTCAATCAGTTGGAAGAATCAATAAGTTTACCAAATTACGACTGACGTGGAATCTTAAAAAGTGAGCGAATATTGGGATGGTAGGATTGAAACATGTTGCACAGGAAATGTATATGAAGTTATTATAATATTAAAAAAGAATAACGATTAACAAAAAACTGTTGATCAGTAAAGCGAATTGCATATATAATTCAAAGTCGCCTTTACGAACTGACTAAAATGAATTTATTATGCTATAGCATCTGTAATAAAGAGCTGCGCCATGAGCGCATGATACGCCCGTCGTTCGCCAATGAAGTAGTAAGGTAATAAATAACCCTTTGAATCATTTTTTTACTTCAGTTTATTTGTATTTGAATACATGGTTTATTTTATAAGTACATGAGCATGGAGCGCCGTCTCCTTGACATTCAACAAAGTCCCATAACTGTGGAACAACAATTCAGAATTCCGTCAAAAACGAAAGGGGATCAGGGTTTATCAATATTAAGATTGTGTTGAAATTTGAAAAAAATCCATCGAAGGATATTTGAGCTACGGTAGGACATTCAATGAAATAACGAAATTTTGACGAACAAAGTCCCATAACTCTGGAACGACAATTCAGAATTCCGTCAAAAACGAAAGGGGATCAGGGTTTATCAATATTAAGATTGTGTTGAAATTTGAAAAAAATCCATCGAAGGATATTTGAGCTACAGTAGGACATTCAATGAAATCACGAAATTTTGACGAACAAAGTCCCATAACTCTGGAACGACAATTCAGAATTCCGTCAAAAACGAAAGGGGATCAGGGTTTATCAATATTAAGATTGTGTTGAAATTTGAAAAAAATCCATCGAAGGATATTTGAGCTACAGTAGGACATTCAATGAAATCACGAAATTTTGACGAACAAAGTCCCATAACTCTGGAACGACAATTCAGAATTCCGTCAAAAACGAAAGGGGATCAGGGTTAATCATTATTAAGATTGTGTTGAAATTTGAAAAAAATCCATCGAAGGATATTTGAGCTACAGTAGGACATTCAATGAAATCACGAAATTTTGACGAACAAAGTCACATAACTCTGGAACGACAATTCAGAATTCCGTCAAAAACGAAAGGGGATCAGGGTTTATCAATATTAAGATTGTGTTAAAATTTGAAGAAAATCTGTCAAAGGATATTTGACGTAGCGTACGACATTAACAGACGGACGGACGGACAGACGGACGCGGGGTATACCATAATACGTCCCGTCATAGACGGGCGTATAAAAACGACGCCAGAAAACCTAAAATATTGAAATAGTGTCATCATCTGTATCGTCTAAGGTATTGGTTTACCAAAAGGTTATTTATCCGTAAATTTAAAATTTAAAAAGAACCAATACATAGATCCGTTTTAGAGTTTGACACATGACGCCTGGTTTATTAAAATTAATGCAAATCACTTCCTGCTTGGGAGTAAATTTACCTCGTTGGTGTTTATAAGATCTGTAAACATTGTGAAACGACAAAATATTAAGATTTTTTCTAGCATAGTTTACCAGGAATGTTAAAAATGTCATGGGGATATATGATGTTTCTGGTGATTTTCCAAAATGTTGTATATGTTTTATAAAAATATTACATTTAAGTAAATGTTCAAATAGTCAGTAGACATTACAAATATATAAATTTGTGCTTTCATTGAACTGAGATATACAATGGAGTTTGCTACTAATAGTTATTTTAATTGTTAAGTAAGTAAACCAGTAAGCGCATCATGTTTAAAGTTTTTAAAATATTGAAATTATATTGAGCCAAGATAAAATAAAAAATGTTAGTTTTTTAATAGGTTTTTTATTATAAAAACACTAGTATGATAACAAATACACTGTTTTCCTGAAAAAGGAGATGCACTTTCGAACCTTTCCTTATATATTATATATATATATATATATATATATATATATATATATCAATGTATTGATATATATTATTATTGTACAATTTCACAAACGTGCACTGTTAAAATGATTCGATTTCTGGCGTCGTCAAACAACCTTGATTTTGAATACAAATGCGGGAAAGAACATACCTAGAACTCTGTGAGCAAACATAGAATTTTCAAAAACTAAACGAAAAAGTCCCACATAAAATGACCTGTCCAGCTCATGACGATTCAAAATAGAAGTGACTGTTCATGAGAAGCATGGACATTGTGTGACGCATTTATGTAATGCCTTATGTTTTAAACACGTTGCCGGATTGTTTCTACCAAATATAATGTGTTTAAATTAATATTCCCCAAGCAAAAACATCATTATTCTCACAGGCATTTCAAAAGCGAAAGAAAATCGAATTTGCAGAACCACTTAATGTCCAAAAAAAGTTGAAAACTTACATGTATTGCCGTAACTTAAACTGCACTGCAACAACACCATAATCGTGCAGGCAAAACCAGTGAATCGGGATCTCGTATCCATTTCAAACGTCATCACAATGTTCATACTCCTCAAATCTGTAACGACTGACAACTGAATGATTTTTAGTACATACTCTCTTCCTTTTATAGGTCGGCCTAGATCTCTTGAGTAATGTTTACAGTTATTGTAGTCTTAGAAGTACTCGGATGAGTGGACAATTAAGTATGATTATAATTCACGATTGTGATCCATTTGTTTCTTGCATGTGTGCGAGTACACGGTGCAAGCTCACGTGACTTTGCGCGGATCCCAATTACACGTTACGGTATGTGGTGCTTTTTTTTCAAATATTAATGTCTTTAACAAAGTTTCGTCAAAATTTCAACAAGTACATATAAAACAGATTTTTATGCTGCTATAAATGGCAATGTGAAATATACTAGTATCGGAATTACTTTATTTAATAAGCCTGTGTTAAAAAATCGATAAATACTACACGGTTATGCATCACGCAACGTGAAATTTTGTCACCGATTTTAGACTTCAAGGATGTTTTTACCTTAAGATATCGGCACAAACTGCAAAGAAAACCCGTCTTTTATGCACTTAAGATGTATGCAAATGTATTTCAATAACTTGAGATCATTGTAAAAAATAACGTGTTTAACGTTGTGTTAACATTCTGTCCAGCCCATGTGTAAACCCTGAAAACTTCGTTGCACCCTGGATTAGACACAAGATATTCTCGTCGTGGCAATGGTGCGTGCTCATGATTACAGCTCGATTTTCTATTAAACACATCTCAACAATTATCTAGATCTTGATTATGTAAAGCAACAAGCATTCGAATTCGTCATACTAGTCTTTTATATGACTTGGTATCATATCATTGAATCTAATCCCCTCTTTAATGGTTAACCAAGTAATAAAAAGACTTGTTACCGGAAAAATATATTGATTTAAATGTGAAGAATTTACATCTTTTGAACGCTGTGTTTTAATATGTGTGCGTATCCATATGATAATTGGGATATTGTGAAACATTAATAAATAATGTTTCTAAACGACTAGATTCAGAATAGATGCAATAACAATGAAATAATACATATATATTTATTTTTGAGAAATTAATTGATCAAAAATGATACACATGTAAAAATATATGTCCTAGCGCTTTCCGCGATACGCCCTCTTTTGTGGCTTGCGCAGAAATATGTTCACGATTTTTCGGCGCGCATGCATTAGTTTTGCCTGTGGCAACAGCTCTCAGTTGATTAATAAGACTGTGTGCTATGGACTATAACCGGTTATATATTTTATCAATGAATGATTACAACGTCAAAATAAAATTATTCTCGGTTTGATAAATATGGTTTTGTATTGGTTGCATTCATATGATTTAGAAGAGAGATTATGGTGAAGGTTTAGCGCGAAAAAATGCACGTTTTTGTGTGTGTGTGTGGGGGGGATTTAGCGCGAAAACGCACGGGTTTCTCGTTTTGGGGTTTATGATTTGCAAATCTTTTGAGTCGCCATTCGAGGTGTGTATTTGACAGGCACAGGGTATGGACAAGGAGAACAAATGGGTGATAAACCCGCTCGTCCGCCCTTAATGAACATGTGTTTGTTTAAATAATTGGTTACATTGCTTTTGCGTTCGTAATGTTGCAATGATTAAGTCTATATTTAGTTTATTTTCAGATCGGGTTTTGAGTTGTTCGCGTTAGCGGACAACTAATGTAGAGGGAATTTTGCAAGTCAGTCTGCTCTTTACTACGCTGGGAACAATAACCACCGCATCTGCCTGTTTATACTCAATCACTGGTATACTGCCGACAGCCAGTGTGTGTATGTAATAAATAGTGTTTAACAGCTTGTGCGACGACATTGGCCAGTCTAGTGTTTAACAGCATATGCGACGACATTGGCCAGTCTAGTGTTTATCATCCAAATCTGTACATATTGGCTGCTTTCAGGGAAAAGGGGCTTAATGCATGTAAAAAAAGATTAGCCTGTGTACACTGATTAGCCTGTGCAATACGCACAAGCTAATCAAGGACAACACTTTATGATTTTATGGTGTTTTTCGTTTAAAGAGAGTCTCTGGTACTGGGATGACAATTAATGCACATGCATTAGGCCCTGTTTTCCTAAAATGAAGCTTAAATTATCTTTTTTTATTTATGATTTGAAAAAAAGATAGACGTGATAATAATTTAGAAGTAACCTCGCTGACATGGCAAATAAACAAAATCACTTTTAAATCAAATAAACAACCAATGAGTTTTTACCTTGTGGAATATTTTAGTAAACATCTAAAAGGGACCTTTTCACAGTTAATCATTAAATGCTTAATATTGATAAATGCAAACATTGGATCTTAAAAGCTCAATTAAAAAAAACATGAATAAAATTAAAGAAACAAAAAAATGTTACCCTCAACAGGGCTCGATCCACTGACCCCTGGAATAAAAGTATATCGTTAAGACCACTCGGCCATCCTTGCTCATATAATGAGAGATGTATTTTATAATTTATATGTATAAGCAATCATCGTAGTATGAAAAAATATAACGACAACAACAGAATTCTCCTATTTATTAAATTGTTTAATTTTGTCAATTTACCAAACGTGTAAATGTACCTTCAATGTCTTCAGACTTGCAAATTGAATGAGTTTAATACACTGTCAGATCTTACATCATGAATAGTTAACATGTTTAGTGGCTGCCTGTTAGCCTGGGGCCAGTAGATTAAAGCCCAGGAAACTCAATTTCAAAAGTTGGTTAGAATTCAAATTGGTGACTGGGGATTAATTATGCCTAGGAAATGATTCAATATCGGCTCACAATAAGACATGATGCATTAAAAGTCTGTCACGTTGGCAAAATTGTTGCTCAATAATTTAAAGAAAATAGATAAAGTATTAGATACACATAACACACCATATACATGATTCTAGGCTTGTTATTCTTAAGCAAGGCAACCAAAATTTTAAAGATGGTTGCCAGTGCAGCAACCAATTGCGAAAAAAGAGACATATTGTTGTTATTTTGTCTAAGTTATCTCTATAACATAAATATGACGATAAACAGTGCACACACATCTCGACCTGTGCTTTAAGACACACTCTTTATAAATTTGAACGGTTTGTGGTCATTTCAAACTTGCGATATAAAAAGCTATAACATAATTTTGAAAACTGAGTTGCGTCTAAGATTATGCAATAGCGAACAACTTCAGTGCCTTCAGCGCTTTGCTTAGTCCATGCGAGATAGGATCTAAACACGAACCGATTCCTTTACCGTGAACGTCAAAGGGTGTATTTTTATTTCAGTCTGAAGCAGCTAAGTTTTCTTGATAATTTTGTTTCATCTTTTACTTCATATTGTTGTTTTTTTAATGTGAATTTTAATTGCAAGCTATGTGTATCATATTTTAGACTCTCACTTCCTGAATATATTTCTTCGTGCATATTTATTGAAATCTTAGTATGTTTAAATGTCAGGGCTATCATTTTTTATTTTGGTATGTAACTAATGTTTAATTTAACAAGTTATTCTTATTTTCTTTATTTTAATACGATTACTTTATTTTTTCGTTTTGGTGTGACTGGTTAGTTGTGGATGTCGGTTGAATACAGCTGCTGCAAAATTGCTTCATATGCATATCTATAATACTCGAATACTTATGATTTAACAATACTCTTTTTAAGTATTAGTTTATGGATGTTATAGTTTCAGTGATTAGTTTGTTTCTTGTTGATGTCCAGCATGCGTACGGGATGCTTTTGATGTTTGTTTGTTATGTGAATTTGCGCAATGAGATTGATCATGTGTTATTTACATGTTTTGCTACAGAAAACTTAATGTTTACAATATAGTATTACATAGTAAAAACACTCTTTTATTAATATTTCGCCCAAACGGGCTTTATCAAAGTTTACAAACACGAATTCACTACATAGTTATAACTGTCGTATACACCAATAAAGTAAATGTTTTATAACGTCAAATATGACAGGAAATGACGTCATGACGTCGTACTTTACCATGCGATATACAATTGCGCCAAAATACATAATATACATGACATTTCGTTGTATGGTTCTTATACTTTATCAGAAATTCATGCCCATTGTAATTTTCCAAATTGAATTTGATAATAAAAAGTATTACAATAACATCATATTGTTATATCAATAATAATAACTATATTAATGATAACAATAATTACTATAATAATAATATAGATATTTACTGTACCAACCTAAAAATAATATTCACAAACTCAAAATTCCTATTTTGTAGTCAACACTATTACTATAATATCTCAACACTAATTCTTATTGACTATATTTATCAACATTTAAACAAATTGAAATGATTAATAATTAATTATTTATAATAATTTTAATTCCAATCTTTTAAATGAAGTTAAATTCTAATGTATTGTGTTCATACATATGCACACATATATACGCATTCCTTCACACTTGTACATATTCACTCATATACTTGCACATATAATTACAGGTACACAAATAAACACCTACATGTGTACATACATACACATATACATATATATATACACACCCACACATATACTCATATATACACACATACATATCCACCCTCTCACATACTTACGCTCGCATGCACTATTGTTGGAGAATTATGCATTTTGAAAATAGTTATCGTTACTTAAACTGTCTACACGAATCTCGTATTGGCCTACACTATCGCCTATAATTCTGCCATACTAAATCGGAAGCTGCTTTTGTGTTAAGTCCATTTGGAACTTCTGTGTTTAACAATTGAATCCAGTTAAGTTCTTTTATCTTGCGGTAGTAATCCGAATTGTCTCTAATATTTTGTAAAACACATACTCCCATGTCTTCTACACTATGTTGTCCGGAGTTAAAATGCTCAGCAACAGGTTTGCTTCTGTGGTGCCTTGTATCTGCCTCATGCTCCTTTAATCGTTCTTTTAGTGAGCGTGATGTCTCCCCCACATAAACTATTTTGCCACACTGTATACAGTTTATTCCATAGATGACGTTACATGCTTCACAGGTCTGCCTTTTGCTAATGGTCACTCCACTCACCCCTCCACGGTTGTGCAACCCCCTTGTTAGCATGTCACACACTACACACTTTTTGGTGCATCTTTCTACTGGATTGACCTCCCTTGTCATAGTACGATTGGTTTTTTCATGCACTAATATATCTGCTATGTTCTTGTCTCGTCTGTATGCAACAATAGGCATTTCATTAAAAACTTCCTTCATTCTATTCGACTCGTGCAGTAGAGGTAGGTCCTTTTTCACAATATCGTGTATGCGTGGTAGTTTTTTCGAGTACGTTAGTACAAGTGGAACTCTTTTCATGTTTTTCTTCTTGTCTTCACTTGGTTTCAAAAGAGTATCCCTATCCAGCTTGTCTGCTCGATCAAATTGCCTGTCAATGATCTTTCCGCTATAGCCACGTCTACGAAGATAGTGTTTTAATTTTTTCTTATGGACCTGATAATCTGTATCTTTAGAACAGATTCTTTTCAGTCTAATGGCTTGACTATATGGAATGGCTTCTTTTGTTTTTCTTGGATGGCTTGATTTGTAGTTTAAATACATGTGCTTGTCTGAGGGTTTTGTGTATAAAGATGTTATTACTTTCCTATCTTCTATCTTCACGATAGTATCCAGAAATTCTATTTCTTTCCCACCAACTCTCATTTCTACTTGAATACTTTTATCAATCTGGTTTGCAAACATAAGGAACTCATTAAGTTTTTCCAGTCCATGTGTCCAAAATCCAAATCCATCGTCGATGTATCTTTTGTAAAAGATTGGTATGAACTCATTCTTCATTAGTTCTTCATCCCATTTACGCATATAGGCACATGCAAAATTCCTCCCCAACTTTGAGCCTATGGCAACTCCTTTTCTTTGTTTATACTCAGTCCCATTGAATGTTATAATATTGTTGTCAAGAACGGTGGTTATCATTTCTTCTATTGCTTTTGAAGGGATGGTTTTGTCTGTTCTAGTTTCAAGTGCTTCTCTACATGCCTCTAAGCCTTTTTGTTTAGGAATGGATGGATAAAGTTTGATAACATCAAAGCAGAAAAGCATTGTATTTTCTGGAATTTCATTGGGGATTTCTTGCAGTTTTGTCAGAAAATCTGTTGTATCTTTAATATAACTTGGTGTTGTTTCTACAAACACATTCAACTCTTTCTCTGCAACTTCTGCCATGTTTTCTGTGGCCGTCCTAATGCCATTCACTATTGTCCGGTATGGATTGTTATTTTTATGGATTTTTGGATTTCCTTTTAACTTTGCTTCTTGGGGGTGTTTTGGTATTAAGTAATCTTTCAGTTCCTGGTCAATAAGGCCGTCTCTATATAATTTATTTGCTACCTTTTTAACCGCCCTGCTTGCTTCATGTTTACACTTTCCGTTGTTTTTTTCATAAGAATCACATTCATTCATTTCCTTCTCCAGATTTTTGATATAGTCCTCGGTATTAACGACCACAACTCCTGATCCTTTGTCTGCGGGTCGAATGATTATACTTGAATCATTCAGCAAGCTTTGTAAGGCCTTTGATTCTTTGTCACTTATATTTGACTGAACTCTGTCTTTAAGTCCATATAGTATCTCTCGTTTTACCGCGTCAATATATGTATCAAGACTTTTTTCTCTCCCAGGTGTTGGTGTAAATCTACTTTTTTTCTTCATCCATGGTTTGATATTATCTTTCTCCTGATCATTTTGTTTATCATGGAAATACTCTTTAAGACGCATGCGTCTTTCCCACTCACAGAGATCGCTTTGAGAATTACATTAGAATTTAACTTCATTTAAAAGATTGGAATTAAAATTATTATAAATAATTAATTATTAATCATTTCAATTTGTTTAAATGTTGATAAATATAGTCAATAAGAATTAGTGTTGAGATATTATAGTAATAGTGTTGACTACAAAATAGGAATTTTGAGTTTGTGAATATTATTTTTAGGTTGGTACAGTAAATAGCTATATTATTATTATAGTAATTATTGTTATCATTAATATAGTTATTATTATTGATATAACAATATGATGTTATTGTAATACTTTTTATTATCAAATTCAATTTGGAAAATTACAATGGGCATGAATTTCTGATAAAGTATAAGAACCATACAACGAAATGTCATGTGTATTATGTATTTTGGCGCAATTGTATATCGCATGGTAAAGAACGACGTCATGACGTCATTTCCTGTCATATTTGACGTTATAAAACATTTACTTTATTGGTGTATACGACAGTTATAACTATGTAGTGAATTCGTGTTTGTAAACTTTGATAAAGCCCGTTTGGGCGAAATATTAATAAAAGAGTGTTTTTACTATGAAATATGTATATCTTTATCCCTACTGGATATAAAACTGAGTATTGACATTACACTCCTAAAAGATTTATGAGTATGAAGAACTACATAACATCGCACCAGAGTAAATTGCTACGTTACAAATCACATGCGGATTTCTTAAATAAGTGCCTCACGGAAGGAATAGTGCCGAATGGATTTAAATTACAATGGGAACCACAAATAGATATGGATCTGGAAACTCGAGAAAAATGTGCCAAAGTCAAGAAGGATGCGTCATTGCGGTTGATTACACTGACTGAAAAGGCTATTACAAGTAAGATAATAGAATTACAAAGCAACACTGTTGAAATTCATAATGAAAACTCAAATCATTTACAAAGGAGTCTATATGAACGGAAACAAAACAAATTACAAAAGGCACGTATGCTTAATTTTGACATCAGAGACATTAATAACTCATTAGATGATTTCATTGTGAAAAATGTAGCAGGAGATGGGAATTGTTTTTACAGATGTATTGCTTTAGACATTTATGGATCTGTGGAGAAACATGCATGTATACGAGATAAGATAGTTGACCATATGCACAACAACACCAATCTGTATTCAGTATATATAGATGAGGACATCAACATTCATATAACAAATCAGAGTCATAAAGATTGCAGAATGTCTTCATGGGCTACAGAAGCAGAAATTTATGCAGCGGCTACGGTATATTCAGCTGTTGTACAGATCTACAAGGTAACGAACGGTGTAACTCAAATTCTGAATTTCGAACCGGTTACAAAAAGTACAAAAATAAAGCGATATTTTTTCTTGAAAATGGAACATGGACATTTTGATTCATTAAGAGTGAAAAGTAAACAAAAAGTATCACATGACCGAATTGAAGATACGTCTTAGTTTGACTGGTTCGATATGGAACAACTTCCCGAAAAGCCCCATGTCAAAACAATATCGCATGATGAAATGGTACGAATTCCGAAACCATCTGAAGTGGAACATGCATGTTTTAAGGACAAAAAGAAGGTTATAAACAAAGACAATCCACACAAAGATACAGACAGAGACTTGGTAACAAAGGATCAGTTTTCAACAATCATAAACTTATCTTCCAGGGATTTAACATTTAATGAAAAAGAAATTCTATCAAAAGGTTTAAAATTCATACCTACAACTAACAAATATGACATCACAAAACTGCAAAGCGATCTCTGTGAGTGGGAAAGACGCATGCGTCTTAAAGAGTATTTCCATGATAAACAAAATGATCAGGAGAAAGATAATATCAAACCATGGATGAAGAAAAAAAGTAGATTTACACCAACACCTGGGAGAGAAAAAAGTCTTGATACATATATTGACGCGGTAAAACGAGAGATACTATATGGACTTAAAGACAGAGTTCAGTCAAATATAAGTGACAAAGAATCAAAGGCCTTACAAAGCTTGCTGAATGATTCAAGTATAATCATTCGACCCGCAGACAAAGGATCAGGAGTTGTGGTCGTTAATACCGAGGACTATATCAAAAATCTGGAGAAGGAAATGAATGAATGTGATTCTTATGAAAAAAACAACGGAAAGTGTAAACATGAAGCAAGCAGGGCGGTTAAAAAGGTAGCAAATAAATTATATAGAGACGGCCTTATTGACCAGGAACTGAAAGATTACTTAATACCAAAACACCCCCAAGAAGCAAAGTTAAAAGGAAATCCAAAAATCCATAAAAATAACAATCCATACCGGACAATAGTGAATGGCATTAGGACGGCCACAGAAAACATGGCAGAAGTTGCAGAGAAAGAGTTGAATGTGTTTGTAGAAACAACACCAAGTTATATTAAAGATACAACAGATTTTCTGACAAAACTGCAAGAAATCCCCAATGAAATTCCAGAAAATACAATGCTTTTCTGCTTTGATGTTATCAAACTTTATCCATCCATTCCTAAACAAAAAGGCTTAGAGGCATGTAGAGAAGCACTTGAAACTAGAACAGACAAAACCATCCCTTCAAAAGCAATAGAAGAAATGATAACCACCGTTCTTGACAACAATATTATAACATTCAATGGGACTGAGTATAAACAAAGAAAAGGAGTTGCCATAGGCTCAAAGTTGGGGAGGAATTTTGCATGTGCCTATATGCGTAAATGGGATGAAGAACTAATGAAGAATGAGTTCATACCAATCTTTTACAAAAGATACATCGACGATGGATTTGGATTTTGGACACATGGACTGGAAAAACTTAATGAGTTCCTTATGTTTGCAAACCAGATTGATAAAAGTATTCAAGTAGAAATGAGAGTTGGTGGGAAAGAAATAGAATTTCTGGATACTATCGTGAAGATAGAAGATAGGAAAGTAATAACATCTTTATACACAAAACCCTCAGACAAGCACATGTATTTAAACTACAAATCAAGCCATCCAAGAAAAACAAAAGAAGCCATTCCATATAGTCAAGCCATTAGACTGAAAAGAATCTGTTCTAAAGATACAGATTATCAGGTCCATAAGAAAAAATTAAAACACTATCTTCGTAGACGTGGCTATAGCGGAAAGATCATTGACAGGCAATTTGATCGAGCAGACAAGCTGGATAGGGATACTCTTTTGAAACCAAGTGAAGACAAGAAGAAAAACATGAAAAGAGTTCCACTTGTACTAACGTACTCGAAAAAACTACCACGCATACACGATATTGTGAAAAAGGACCTACCTCTACTGCACGAGTCGAATAGAATGAAGGAAGTTTTTAATGAAATGCCTATTGTTGCATACAGACGAGACAAGAACATAGCAGATATATTAGTGCATGAAAAAACCAATCGTACTATGACAAGGGAGGTCAATCCAGTAGAAAGATGCACCAAAAAGTGTGTAGTGTGTGACATGCTAACAAGGGGGTTGCACAACCGTGGAGGGGTGAGTGGAGTGACCATTAGCAAAAGGCAGACCTGTGAAGCATGTAACGTCATCTATGGAATAAACTGTATACAGTGTGGCAAAATAGTTTATGTGGGGGAGACATCACGCTCACTAAAAGAACGATTAAAGGAGCATGAGGCAGATACAAGGCACCACAGAAGCAAACCTGTTGCTGAGCATTTTAACTCCGGACAACATAGTGTAGAAGACATGGGAGTATGTGTTTTAAAAAATATTAGAGACAATTCGGATTACTACCGCAAGATAAAAGAACTTAACTGGATTCAATTGTTAAACACAGAAGTTCCAAATGGACTTAACACAAAAGCAGCTTCCGATTTAGTATGGCAGAATTATAGGCGATAGTGTAGGCCAATACGAGATTCGTGTAGACAGTTTAAGTAACGATAACTATTTTCAAAATGCATAATTCTCCAACAATAGTGCATGCGAGCGTATGTATGTGAGAGGGTGGATATGTATGTGTGTATATATGAGTATATGTGTGGGTGTGTATATATATATATGTATATGTGTATGTATGTACACATGTAGGTGTTTATTTGTGTACCTGTAATTATATGTGCAAGTATATGAGTGAATATGTACAAGTGTGAAGGAATGCGTATATATGTGTGCATATGTATGAACACAATACATTAGAATTTAACTTCATTTAAAAGATTGGAATTAAAATTATTATAAATAATTAATTATTAATCATTTCAATTTGTTTAAATGTTGATAAATATAGTCAATAAGAATTAGTGTTGAGATATTATAGTAATAGTGTTGACTACAAAATAGGAATTTTGAGTTTGTGAATATTATTTTTAGGTTGGTACAGTAAATATCTATATTATTATTATAGTAATTATTGTTATCGTTAATATAGTTATTATTATTGATATAACAATATGATGTTATTGTAATACTTTTTATTATCAAATTCAATTTGGAAAATTACAATGGGCATGAATTTCTGATAAAGTATAAGAACCATACAACGAAATGTCATGTATATTATGTATTTTGGCGCAATTGTATATCGCATGGTAAAGTACGACGTCACGACGTCATTTCCTGTCATATTTGACGTTATAAAACATTTACTTTATTGGTGTATACGACAGTTATAACTATGTAGTGAATTCGTGTTTGTAAACTTTGATAAAGCCCGTTTGGGCGAAATACTAATAAAAGAGTGTTTTTACTATGAAATATGTATATCTTTATCCCTACTGGATATAAAACTTAATATAGTATTAGCTTACAATGTAGTATTAGCTGCTTATTTGTAGATTTCTCTAAAATTAGATGTTTCGGGAGGTGATGAAGACTCATGGACACCGTCCTCATACGTCCCCTGCCATTGAAAGAAAAAAGAAAGAAAAGAAAAATGAGCTGAAGGGTTGCGTACATGTATCTCGCTCGCGGTTTTACCTGAATCGTTCATAACTACCGATTATTGTATAGTATGGGGTGTACGTCAAGTCATGTACACGTCTCTTGATTTGTGGCGGTCGATAAATCTTCCAAATAATCACAGCTTCTTAAAACAAAAATAAGGTTTCACAATTGTAAATTTATACGATGTTAATCGACTTTACCTGATTGATGGGCGTTGGGAGCGTCGTGTGTGCGCGTTGGGCATCGGCGGGGATCAGTTTATTCAAACCTTACCACTTGATTTTTGGTTTAGACTTACCGTCTGATTTGTATCAAATATATACACTATTCATATGCCACAAATTTGCATGTTTAAGCATACATAATGACATGTTTTACATAATTTAATGAGTATCGTTTCAGTTCTTTAGACAGCTAAACAAGGATGTTGCACCGTTTACGGGCGTCTCGAGACTCGGTGCCATTGAGGTCGATCTCCGTTGCACATAGAAGACACGTGGGCGTCAGAAGAATTGTTTTTTGCATTTATGTGTCGAATGTTCTGTGAAATACAAACATCCACTCCTATTTTGTCCCTGGGTTATTATTTGTATGGAAAACATTTGTTAAGAGTAACGAGGATAACAATAATGTTTTTATCGATGATTAGGATGACGATGACACTGATGATAATGATGTTGAAAGGATGATGATATGATTGATAATGATGAAGAGAATTTAATAGTATTTTGAGAATAGAGAATAATAAATTTACCCATAACTATGAGTAATAGTTGTTTCAGTTGGTATTTATTCTTGTTTTATTGGATTTGTATAGTTGTCTCGTATTTGTTAATCCCATGCGTTTGAAGGGTTTTAAGCCGCTCTATCAAATAGGTATCTGACCATTTGTCGTTTGTATTTGGTACACCAATCTTCAATGGGCGATGCTATAAAGGTAATATGCGTGCTATACACATTATGGTGAAAGCTTCTTGGAATATGTATTTAATGCGCGTACCAATTTCATCGCCCGATGAATAATGCCGTAAAAGAATAAGTCGTAATCCGATCAATTATTTAAATGGAAATCTGATAACAACTGCGTCTGTGTACGTGATGTATCGGAATGCACACCAATATCGAATAAATACTCGTGCGTTTCCTTAACCCATTTATGCCTAGTGGACTCTCCCATCCTTCTAAATTGGATCAATTAATTAAAAAAATAAGGGATGTCTAGTATATTTATTTCTATATTTAGAATATTGATTACAGAATTTCCTTTAAGCAAACAGCGCAGACCCTGATGAGACGCTGATGTTTGCCAAGGCCTTTTTTCCATTGACGCTAGGCATAAATGGGTTAATTATTTTCTTTAGCTTTTAACGTAAAGTTTTAAAATCAATATGCTGCAGTTTAACGTGATGAGAGCATTCAACCCTTTAAATTGAACAGCTGGTGAAAAAATGTAAAAAAGGTACTGTGTATACCACTCTTTAAATATACTTTCCATTACTTAAGTACATATGCAATTTTACGTAAAATAATAGTCTTATATTTGACTTCAAAAGAAATTATGTTTATTATCCTGTTGTCACTTTTATGCTCGTATTGGTTTAAATTTCATGGTATGTTAAGAGATCGTTGCAGTTTTTACGGGAGGACGGACGGACGAACGAATTAACAAAAGACGGTTTTGACAAACAAAAGAATTACAAGCGCATATATACTGTTACAATATTAAGTTATGCTCTATATTTTTAGTGACAATGACAGAAACTTTGATAGTAAAACACAAAAGGTCTCGCTTAACACTCATCATGTCTCGGTATTTAGAGCTCCAGCCAAATACGTTCATACCTTTATTTAGAAAGGGCAGGATAAAGTTTGCGGATGGACGGTGGGTAAACCTAGAATCTCTTCCGGTGAAGAGCGGATTCGCTATTAAAGGACACTAATTGTGCTAAAATAACGACGTATGTATGCTTCGGGTTGTCGTTATGCCGGGTACAAGAGCTGTCAGAGGACAGAGAGCTCGACTATTCGAGTGCTTGACAGTATAACGTAACCCATCATGGGGAAATTGTTCATATTAAATAAGGTCAAGGTAATAAAGTCATATTATAATTAGACGAGGACCATAATTGAAACATATTGATCTCTTATGTTTTAAAGAGGTTGTACTTTATAGACGATTCTGAGTTCAGGTATATTTTCCACAATCTATTGAACATTTGTAAAGACATAAAACAAAGTAATAAGATTTTATTTCAAGTTTGATAGCAATAGCTTGGGTGGGATGGTCCTTCAAAAAATGAAATAAATAAATATATTTTTGTTTCATTGTTTCAAAAAAAAAACTTTTTGGTGGGGGTTGGGGTGGGGTGGAGAGGTGTATAATGTGGAAGGGGGTGGTCATTTATTAGATAATCTTTCAAATATAAAAAATTAAAAAGGAAAAAAATATTTATTTTTTTTTTTTGGGGGGGGGGGGATTCTGTGATGGGGCTGGTTTTGGTGGAGTGCATTGTGGTATGTCAGGTAAGTGTTGTTTTGTCAAAGTATGCATCAAATGTGATCATAAATAAAGAAGTTATGGCAATTTAAGCAAAATTTATTAATTTGACATTGAGAGTCAAGGTCATTCAAAGGTCCAGGTCAAATTCAACTTGCCAGGTACAGCACCCTCATGCTAATAAGAAAGTATTTGAAGTTTGAAAGCAATAGCCTTGATACTTTCGAAGTAAAGTGGATTTAAACACAACATTTAACAAAATATTAAAAGTGACTAAGTCAAAAAAGGGCCATAATGCCAACAAGAGTTATTCAACTTTTCCTGTACAGTCCCCTTATGATAGTTAGCGAGTGTTCCAAGTCTGAAAGCAATTATAGCTATGATACTTTAGGAGTAAAATGGACCAACACCCAAAACTTAACCAAATGTTCAATTACCTAAGTATAAAAGGGGCCATAATTCTGTGAAAATGCCAGTCAGAGTAATATAACTTTCCCTGCACAGTCCCCTTATTATAGTTAGTAAGTTTTGCAAGTATGAAAGCAATAGCTTTGATACTTTAGGAATAAAGTGGACCTAAACACAAAACTTAACCAAATTTTCAATTTTCTAAGTGAAAAAAGGGCAATAATCCTTACCAAATACTTGATACATTTGTCTGCTCTTGTTTATAGATTGGGTTCATGCTGGTCAAGAAGAATGCAAAATATGAAAGCAATATGTCAAGATACATAGAAAATATTTGAGGTGGTACGCAAACTTTAACATTTACACGCTCACGCTCACGTGTGAGTAGGATAGCTCCACTAATATATAATATTCTGAGAAAATTGGGCTTTGATGCATGTGCGTAAAGTGTCGTCCCAGATTAGCCTGTGCAGTCCGCACAGGCTAATCAGGGACGACACTTTCCGCTTTTTTGGTATTTTTGGTTTCAAGAAAGTCCCTCCTTACCAATAATCAAGTTTAGGCGGAAAGTGTCGTCCTTGATTAGCCGGTGCGGTCGGTCACATCTGGGATGACACTTTACGCACACGCATTAGGCCCAGTTTTCTGAGAACAAGGCTCATATCTTTTCATCACTCTTGGATTTAAATATTGCCATCGTATTGACCCCCAGAAAAGACGAGCATATTATATACCTTCATATGTTGTTTTGTCAGCGGGTATGTGTCGGTCTTGCGCGTTGTTGTGTGTTCGCCTTTCAAACCCGCAATTACGCCAAAACGATATTGCCCTCATTAGCCTCTATACATGTACCGTAGTACTAAAGTATGCTGTTGCAGAAACGTCAACAATCTCTTTATCAACGTATATCAATAACACAAAAACTGATTTGCCAACAGTATATTTACATTATTCACATTATATATTGTATTTACATTATTCAGCAGACTTTTGTCACGTCGTACTATAATGGCAAAGATAAACACATGATACATTTACAAAATAAAGAGTGACGAATATTTTATAAGACTAAACAAATAAATCAAACTGTTTCAAAGTAAAAAGAACTGTACATAAATCTATAAATCAATTTAATCATACCCTACGCTGACGTAGCTTTATACAAACGTATATTTTATTTTATTCTTGTAGTTTAGATTGATTTATACATTTAATAAAACATACTATCTTTTAAACACATTTCATACATAATTCTGGGTTGAGCAACATTAATTTCAATTGAGTAGAGGAAAGGACAATGTAATAGACAAAAATCAAATGTTTATCAATATTGATTCACCAGTACATTATAGTAGAGGGTAGAGTAGAGGGACGGACAAACGTTGATAATTATATACAAGCCAAGATAGTAAAATACCACAGCAGTGTAGCAATCAAAAGAGGCGACAGGCAAAGAAACGCGTTACCGAAAGGGCCGATAATACCACAGCAGTGTAGCAATCCAAAGAGGCGACAGGCAAAGAAACGCGTTACCGAAAGGGCCAATATTGTTACCATTATTATTAAAAGTTCCGTCTTTAGAAACGTTGAAGCATACCCGATGAGAAATGTTAACACTTGGTGAACCGACTGTTTCGTTTATGTTCGCTTGTTCGTTCTTAGACCATCTGAGAGCAAGGCAAAGGGATTCATATTATTAATTGTTGTGAGACACTTGTATGTCTGGCTTATGTTCATGTTCTCCGAGCAGTTGCGCTTGGTTTGCATCAACTTCAGCTCGACCGGTTCTAAAAAGGGAAAAAATACGTCACACATTAGGCAATGATGATTAAAGGCTATCATTACATGGGGCAAGCAACATTGCGTTAACGTGTTTATATACTTTTTAATATGAAATATAAAGTCGAAGTGTAATCTAAATAAAAAAAAATTAATTTACTGGTAAGGGTTTCAAAATCTCAATTCTGTTTACTTTAACGACATTTACAACGACCCAGTTATTCTACGAATTATGCAGGCAAATTCACTTTTATAGTATGGAGAACTCAAAAATAATGTCTTTGTTTTGTATGAACAAAATTGTAGGATTCAACGATGTGCATCTCCTAAAACAATTCATGAATATTTTTCAAAAACTGTACGATTAACAAAACATGCTAACACATACACAACAAATGTTGTGAAAAAGTTAAGTTGTATTGTAACACAAATGTCATCTATACGCAGAAATAGTCATTTGTACGTAAACATAGTAAGTTAAACGAATCGAATTGTTGTGTTTAATGTCTTCCGGATAAAACTTAAATGACGTCTAAAATAAACAATACATCAATGTTCATGCACGTTATATAGCGGAAATGTAAAATAAAGCGTTAATAGGTATAACGGAGGTTATGTTGACAATGGATGCCTGAATATGGGATCAAATAAGCCATTCTGTGTAAACAAGCTTTCCAAAAAAACTAACAAAAACTGACACCGGGCGAGTAAAAAATCTCTTACTGAAAAAAAAATCGAGCTAAACAATTTACAGACAACGATGCAACAATTTCATATAATCGTGAATACGATACTAGATTTTTCCGTACCGTTTTTTTCGTTCTTTCCAGCAAATACGTATTGGGTAAAATGCGATTCGCACAGCACTACGCCTGGAGGGCAAGGGGTGACTGGCACAGTGTTCGCCGCACAGGCCGTATTTGACGCAGCGAGGTTCTTCAGCTGGCTCATGTCAAATCGATCCTGGAATGTCGCCGTATTTGACGCAGCGAGGTTCTTCAGCTGGCTCATGTCAAATAGATTTTGAAATATTTTTTCGACGACGTTCTCGTCGGCACACTGGGGACATGCTGAAACAGACGGGTGACAGGAGATACAAAAAACTCTATTCAACTCGACTCGAAACATAAGATAAAGTTTATCGCTGCGGGTGATTTGAACGGAAGACAATACATTTGGTCAATAACAAGCGTTTTAATGTGTATGTAATCTTGCAATCCTTATTCATGGTCGTCGTGTAAATATATTATTTGTAACGCTTGATTGATTGATTGATTTACAACAAGAGCACCGCATAACGGGTGCAAACGCTCGGCTGCGGGTGCAGTTTTGAATAAAAGAAAGATTGTAAGATTTTTTTAGACGTCACAGTGACCTTGACCTTTGATCTAGTGACCCCACACACGGGTGTGGCGTGTCAAGGTGACCTACATATGAAGTTTCAAAGTTGTAGGTGGAAGCACTTTGATTTAAGAGACAAATGTCAAGGTTTTAGCACGACGCGGACGGCGGACGGCAGACGGCGGACGGCAGACGACGAGCTGGCTATGACAATACCTCGGGTTTTCTCCGAAAACAGCCGAGCTAATAAAATAAAAATACAAAATATGCGTAAACGATACTTGCGGTTTCCATATTGTAAGGATATGAAGTGTACGTTTATATATAACTTTCAATGTGCATCTATGCCTTTTTTCTCAATAATATACAGTTTTTTTGCATGTCTTAACCGAAGGATTTTACGAATGTCACGTTGCTCAGAGCGTTAAATATTTAACATTTTAGGATTGTAAAAATAAAATCAACACAATTTTAATGTAAACATTCTTGTTTTACTTAATAGATTGCCGAACGCACACAATCGTAAATACAAATTGAGTGTAACCAAAATAACGCTTATATAATTACTATATATGTCAAGTGAACATTACATTTGTTCAATTATAGGAAACACACAAGCGGATAAACGAGTATACTATAATAATATAAATATAAATATAATAAATATAAATTAAATATAAATTCGTTGAATTGATATCCCCCCTCAAAATAAAGTTTCTTTATGGATAGGTGCAAATTTCTTGATATATGGTATAATCCAAAAAATATTTAAGTGAAGGGTAATTATTTTATGCAATGCCGTTCTCATCATCAATATCTATACACCCATGCAGTTTCATATTAAAATCGTTTAGCGTATTTGAGATACAGCCCTAAAAAGTTACACAATACAAAAACAACAAATGGCTCTAACTCTAATTTAAGAAAGTATAGGATTATGGCTCTTGTGCGTGGCACTTCTCACCATTGCTATCAATACACCTAAGAAGTTTTTGGAGTCTTGTATTGTTTCTGAGATATAGCCCTGAACAGTTACATCATAAACAAACAAAAAAAGGCAATAACTCTTATTTAAGAAATTGTAGGGTTATGGCTTTCTTGCATGGCATATATGCATCCATGAAGTTTCATGTTAATATCTTATATAGTTTAATAGATATAGCCATGAAAAGTTTGGTGACAGATGGACGGACTGACGGAATGACAAACTGACGGATATACGGACGGACAGACGGACGGACGGACGGAAGGACCAAGCCAATTCTATATCCCCTCTGCCTTTTGCGTGGGATAATTAAACGAATATAAACGGGTAAAAGTTATTTTAACGTTTAAAGATTAGTTCCATAAAAAGTATACGATAAAACGTTTGGTTAAAAAAAATCCCAACATAAACATGCCACTTTTATACATGGAAAATGCGATCCCCACCTCATTATAATGTACAAAAGCTGTTAACTTACATATGGGTCTCGCTCTTTGAAAAGGGGGCTTAATGCCTGTGCGTAAAGTGTCGTCCCAGATTAGCCTATGCAGTCCGCTTTAATAATATTTTCTGTGCAAAGAAAGTCTCTTCAAAGCAAAAATCCAGTTTAGGCGGAAAGTGTCGTCTCTGATAAGCCTGTGTATTAAACCCACTTTTCACAGAGCGCGGCTCATACAGTCGTTCTACTCGGAATGAACAGCAACACAACACACACGAAAACAAAACCCCTGACACTCGAAGTCTATTTCAAACGTCGACACATTTTACTTGAATGTATGATTACTAACCACTGCTACAAGCGAGTATGTATAGTTCAGTAATTCAGACAAAATCTCAAGCTTTTTTTTTTACAAAAACGATAATCGTATCGGCTTACTGCCTTTATTATGACAATTTGCAATTGTTCGTGTTTAATCGGAGTTTTGTCTCAAACATTTTACGCTAGCGATGTACTTCTTGATAGCTACAGCTCGAAAACAGTAAACAGGTAAGCGTGAACTAAATAAGCAGACATTATGCGCTTGACTTGTTTAAATCCGTTAATGTTTGACAAACTAAAAGAGTAAAAGCACGTTTTCCGTTCAGTTTTTTTATTGTTTGTAGTTTAGTTTACAAAAAAAATTTAAATGTTTTAAATTAAACAATTCAGTCTATTGTTTGAATAGTCAGCCGACTAAACAAATGTATAGCTTTGTGCTATATAGTGAAACGAAATATTTCACCAATTTTCTAACGCAACACTTTACAAAATTGAACATCTCAGTTATTAGCTAAGATTTTTATTAAAATTTTACATGTGATTATTTGACTACAGTATGAGCAAGCTCGTGATAAATTGTTCATACGTGACGATCGGACGCTTTAGAACGTGGGGTACGTATGGTTTCATCTTGTGGCACGTGAAAATGGTAACACAATATAATTCTGAATTTAGGTCAATTTCATCATTTTTGGTGGATTCTTACACCAGGAAAACATACATTTAATTAAAAAGATGTATGGCTCGAATAAATATTCAGAATCTCAACCGCGCTTTTTACAATTTGCAGATACCTACCCCACATTTGAATCGTCGCGGATGAATGATTTTATCGTTAGCTTTCACCGAATGTAGTCAAATGATCGCATCTACAGTTTTAAATGAAACACTTAGTTTATAAGTGAGATATTCAAGTTTGAAAAGTTTTGCGTTAGAAAAATCTCCAATACACATGTAAGTAGCATGCGATTCGTCAAAATGCGCGGTTGAGTTCCTGAATATTCACATGAGCCATACATTTTTAAAACTAGTTGTATGTTTTCCTGATGTAAGAACCCACATAAAATTTTAAAATTAAATAAATTTAGAATAATATTGCGTTTCACCATTTTCATGTGCACAAAGATGAAACCATACATAATCCACTAAGCCTCCAATAGTCAAGGATACATGATTTTATCGTGAGCTTGCTCTTCTTCTTCTTCAAATAAACTTCAAGCCTCGAATACGAGTAATGTCGAAATTGGTGAACATGTGTCGTAGAGAACAGAACCGTGCGATAAAATCGGTGTATCATACATGAATTTTTACAGTGAGCATTTAAAAGTAGAAAAACGGCTGATTATCTAGGCGACCGACTGCAGCCTGGACGTAAAGTCCTGGACTGTAGTGGCTGCAACAACTGTAGATGGTAACGAGTTCCATATTCTGATAGTGCTCGAGAAGAATGTAGTCAAATGATATCATGCAAATTTTTTAAATCCAAATCTTCACTAATAACTGAGCTGTTCTATTTTGAAAAGTGTTGCGTTAGAAAAGTCTTCAAGTGTACATATAGGATCTGGCACGAGTTGTCATATCATACCATATTTTATTAAACGAGCTCAGGAATTTTGTTAGGTAGCGAGCCTTTGGCGAGCTAACTAACGAATTTCCTGGACGAGTTTAATAAAATATGGTATGATATGACAACGAGTGTCAAATCTTTTTATCACATGCTTTTAAATGAGCAAATTAAATAAATATTTACGAAAACATAATGATAAATCTCGAATAGAGTTTACACTTCCTGACGTCATTTGGTATGCCTCGGCTTTTACAAAGCAAAATAACAAAATGCGATTGGTCAATAAACGAAAACAAAGCCAATGAAAACGCTTAAAAATGTTGTATTACACATGTGTAATAAAAAAAAAATATGTAATGCTTGTATTACATTGGAAACAGGGTATAGCATGTGATAAAATTTAGGTAGCTTCTTATAGTCGATTACATTTGATCATAAATGTTGTACATGCTTCAATTTCAAGATCTTAGCCGTAAGTTAAACAGAAAGCACATACTTTTCCACTTGTGTTAATTGTGAAAATGAAATAACGTCAATTTAACATTATTTGATGTTTTTTTAGAATACTTATATCGTAACAAAAAACTGTTTTCTTTAACGCCGTGGATTTTTTAGCATTTCGTGAAAACAATTCGGACGTGTACTGCTCAAATCTTCCCATTGCTGGCGTCGTCGTATAAACCTTGTGACTAAAAACGCGAGAAAGAACATTTGTAGAATACTTGGAGCTAACACAAAAACCGTAAACATGTTAACTATTTCTAGCATATTCACCTAGTTTGTCTTATCGTTAAACCCTGTTTGCATAAATTTAACTTATAGTCTTTCATCAAAATGACATATCGAGCATTTGATGATGAAATAGATCGGACAGATCATGAAAAACATGGAAAGTGTGTTTACAATTTCAACTTTGTTAGGGCTTTAATCCATGCGATGTTTAAGACTTATTAATATGATGCAAAGTGTATTAAACATTGGCATTCCCACCTAATATCATATATTTCAATAACAAATTAAAATTGCATTATTCTGACAAAACGAACGGGCATTGAAATTTGCGCGAAGTTTGAATGTAAAAAAGCTGAAAACTTACATATAACGCCGTAACACACGCCGCACTGTAACAAAAGCAAGAAAGTACACGTCGAAACCGTGATCCTGGATCTATCCATTTTAAACGCACTGTATATGCTCTTCAAAGTTTTAATGACCAACAACTGAACTATTTTAAACACATCTTCTCTCTCTCCCTTTTATTTAGGTCGGCTTAGATCTCTTGAGCAATGTTTACTCTAATTGTATTCTGAGAAGTCTTCGGATGAGTGAACTATTCGGTATGATTATAATTCACGATTCGGATGAGTGAATTATTCCGTATGATTATAATTCACGATTTTCGTCAGGTAATATCCTTAATTTGCAATTAGACACATAGAGGATATTTGTTGGATTCGGTGGATTATCGATTTTAATTCACGAGTGATCATAGAAAATAATATTTTCACGAGTGGCGCAGCCACGAGTGAAAATATATATTTTCTATGATCACTCGTGAATTAAAATCGATAATCCATCGAATCCAACAAATTTTCTTTTTATTTTATGCTTTATTTCACAGTTTATATACATTGTTAAAGAGTTTAACTAAAGAATTTCGTTGGGAACATGACGTCATTTCGTCAAAAAAATGACGTCATTTAACATAAACAGTGAAAATTATCGATAATTTTCACTGATAATTTTCATTGTTTGAAACAGTGAAATTATCAGTTTTAATTCACTGATATTTCTCTATAAACCACCGGAAAGCATAAAATAAATAAGCTTTTTGTGGAAATGGTACGTGCTCACCATTACAGTTATATTTTTTCTATTAAAACATCTTAATAATTATCTATTCCGTTATGACGTAAAGTTAAAAGCATTCGAATTCGTTTTACTGGTCTGTTGTATTAGATTTGGTATCTTATGATTAAGAATCAACACACAAGAGGTGTTTTAGAAAATTGATTTAATATAATTATGTTTGCGTATGGTAGGCATATGTTACTAAACACTAACAAATTATCTCTCTAAACGGCGTAGTAAGAATGGAGGCAAGAACACGAGCAACGAAAGAATACACTTGTATTTGAGAAGAAAGTTAAATAAATGAAAACATGCATAACAAATGACCGAGCGATTGCCACAATAGGTCCGTTTTCTTGGTTTGAACTGCGGACAGAGCATAGGTTCATGATGGCGGGGAGGTTTCCATACCATCGTGGAACGTGCATTGTATGACTGATTTTTTAATGATAAGCACCGAGTTTATGGATATTTTAAATGCACTTTATTTTGTTGTTGTTGTTTTTTGTTTGTAACATGGGCTTATGTATCTAGTCATATTACGGTTAACGGCTATCAATCTATTATATCTTGATACAATTTCAACATAAGTTATTTGTGTAAAAAATCACTAAAAATGAAATTGATATTGTACGTAATCATTATGACAATATTTTTTGTTTAAAATTGAATCTTGCGTCTTTTAATATGGCCTGTGATGTCCACATATGTGGAAGCAGTGTATGGTGAGATCACTCACCAGTCTATAATACACAGTTTACACTTAATTAACATCTTTTTGATATTAGGTAAGAACATGTTATTGCCTTTTTTTTTCTTTTTTTTTCTATATTTCTTATATCACCGTGTACTTAAATAGAAGAGCCAATTAATAATATTATTTTATTTTACATGACGCAATTAATTCAGATGATGATTATGTAAATTATTTACCAGACCAAGCTTTTATTAGGAACTCAAAAGATAAAATCCACAATAGTCATGGTATAAAATTACTTGATTTTTGTAAATCCAATACACTACGTATTGTCAATGGTAAAATAGATTATATTTGTGAACACACATTCATCTTGAATAACGGGTTCTCTATACATTATATATTTGACCAAATAGAGCAATCTTCAATTGTTATCAAACTTTACTGTAGGTGATTTTAACGAATGGAGCGATGACGCTCTATTGCAATTTTCATTATAGAGTAATAACTAGTTGTATTTCTATGCATTATAGACGAGGAACCTTTGTATTAGTCTTTATAAATGTATGTTCTGTTATGTTTCTTTGCTTGCGCAGAAATGTGCTCACAATATGTCGGTGCGAATGCTTAGTTGGTTTATTGAATAGTTTGTCTATGGCAACACCTATCGAAGCGCCGTTGGATACAAAAACGTCTGAAATTGGCTGGAAACCGGGCACATATTTTATTTTAAATAAAACAATAGTCTAGTTCTATAGGTTTTGCAGTTTTGTCTCGTCTTTGTTGATTCCGTGCTGTTTAAAGCCGCCTTATACAGAATGTCTCTCAAGGTTTGCATTTAAGGTAGCACACCTGTAATGGGCACCTTTCCAAATATAATCTAATGTATTATTTTCTTAATCATCATCATTTCACTGAACTACATGCAAATATTTAGGTAGGCTTTTCGTGCTTTAAAAAAAAATATACTGATTTTATTTAAACCACCCCCACGCTCGGCTTTTTTCCGGTTTATTTGCACTCCTGGGGTATATGAAAGTTCCATAGTACATCCAGATTTCCAAATATGGGCATGCAGTTGGTGTGTACAGATGTAGTCAATGTGTTTAGAGTTTAAACAAGTTGAAATAGGTATTCATTAACAGACATTTATTTTTATAACTTGTTATCAATGGAAGAGCGCCATAAAATGTAAGTGGTTTCAGCCAAGTAGAAATTGGTTTGGTTAAAAACAAAGTGTCATAAAATTCAAAATAGTATCATTTAAGTAATAATTTGAACTATAGATACACCATATACAGCAAAAATACCAAGAAATGGACAGATTTGCCGTTTACTTTTTGAAATAAAAATAACTAGAAATGGCGCGGCAGAGGCCGACGCGTATCCCCACGCCGAATGTTTGACCTAGGTGTGCCCCAGGGTTGGTAATGGGGCCATGCATAGCTGAGATTGACCGTATTGTCATAAGAGAAGTTCATCATCAATTAGAAGTGAATTGGTGTAGAAATGAAGAAGTTATAGTAAAAGGCAATTTTGGGTGGGTGTGACATATGTGGGCAGGGCGCCCCAGGGTTGGTAATGGGGCCATGCATAGTTGAGATTGACCGTATTGTCATAAGAGAGGTTCAGTATCAATTTGAAGTGAATCGGTGTAGAAATGAAGAAATTATAGTAAAAGGCAATTTTGGGTGGGTGTGGTCTATGTGGGCGGGGCGCCCCAGGGTTGGTAATGGGGCCATGCATAGTTGAGATTGACTGTATTGTCATAAGAGAAGTTCAATATCAATTTGAAGTGAATCGGTGTAGAAATGAAGAAATTATAGTAAAGGCAATTTTGGGTGGGTGTGGTCTATGTGGGCGGGGCCCCAGGGTTGGTTATGGGAACATGCATAGTTGAGATTGACCCTAATGTCATAAGAGAAGTTCAGTATCAATTTGAAGTGAATCCGTGTAGAAATGAAAAAATTATAGTAAATGGAATTTTTTGGTGGGTGTGGCCTATGTGGGCGGGCGCCCCAGGGTTGGGATTGGGTCCATGCATAGTTGAGATTGACCCTAATGTCATAACAAAAGTTCAGTATCAATTTGAAGTGAATCCGTGTAGAAATGAAAAAATTATAGTAAATGGAAATTTTTGGTGGGTGTGGCCTATGTGGGTGGGGCGCCCCAGGGTTGGGAATGGGGCCATGCATGGTTGAGATTGACTGTATTGTCATAGGTGAGGTCCAGTATCAATTTGAAGTGAATCGGTGTAGAAATAAAGAAGTAAATGTAAAATAACCTAAAAAAATGAGTGATAATTTCTGACGCGGCCCCACCCCAACCCCTATAACTTTTGACCCAGGGGTCAGATCAAAATTCCAAATAGTGCACCGTCGCACATATGCTCATAGCTACCATGTGTGTAAATTTCAAGGTTCTAGTGCTTTTAGTGTAGGAGGAGATAGTGGCCAGGACGGACGGACAGACGGACGGACAGACGGACGGACAGACGGACGGACGGACGGCGGAGATCACCACAATATCCCCACCTTTTTTTCAAAAAGCGTGGGGATAAAAATGCATGATTTGTATGTTCAGCAGTAAATCACCTAAATCTTGGTTTATACAGGTAGTTATTGCAATGTTTGTGTTATCGCTGGAAAACCGGACTACTATTTGACAAAAACATAGCTTACATGCTATATAAAATCAAATTACGTTAGAAAAGAAATAAACCGCGTCGGTAAAATGTATGCGCTGTTGGCAGGATTCGATCCTGCGCGGGAAGATCCCAAAAGATTTCTAGTCTGTCGCCTTAACCACTCGGCTAAGAAAACTTCACAAAGGTTCTTCAATCTTCAGAGAAATCGCGGGAAATCATTACAGGTGCGCTACCTTAAATGTAATATATATATATATATATATATATATATATATATATATATATATATATCTCGTTTTTTATTTCTCTCATATTTTTAATAGGAAAGTATTAAAAGGAATTGCTTAAAGTGGAACTAATTTTTACGTTTACAGGTAGTTATTCGGTCGTCAGGAATGTTGGTACATGTAGGAGGCTCGACAAGAATAATTATATTGTAATGCCAATTAATCATTTGTCTTTGATTAAATGAGTCATAAAGCAGGATAAGTCGAATACATTATACACCCTAAAGCTCGCCCTATTTTCTTTTTTCAAAGCCTCAACGTTTGTATAACATGTTGTAGAACAATTGTAGAACAAAAGTTTCTTATTTACATTCAAATCTATTTCTAAAAAAGCACGCGCATGCACTGTAACAGGGACCTATACAAACAGTTTGTATAGGCCCCTGATTGTAACAAACATTACTTATAGCAACCAATCGGAAGGGTCGGACCGATGGTAATACTTGTATTTGATGCAGATAGCTTTGGGTAGTTCAATCTAGCCGGTAAAAATATTGCCGATTTAAATACAGTTTTTGTTATGTCAAAGAATAAAGATTTAAGTATATATTTATACATACGAAGCGTGTGTTTATAAAATATGTTCACTTCCAAATCTAAGGTTTATTTATATTAAGCATTCACGTATACACATTAAGCATTCACAGTTAACGGTATATCATTTTTGGCGTACTAGAAAAAACGAATGTACAGTCATTGAATGCTTACAACTTAACGTAATTGTGCTTAATCGCACAAAGAGAACTTTTTAACTGTGTGTAACACATAGGCTATAACAAGGCTAATGTAACGAAAACTACGGACCAACTCTGCCGAAGGTGTGCTTATACGGGCAATATCTCCAGTACAACTACTGGACGGTATGAATGCCAAAATTATTTTATAGCCATTGTCTCTACCAAATTATTTTGAACCCTCTTGATGTCTGAAAAATGTCTTATTATGTTTGGGAGTTTATACAATAAAATGTGTAAGGTGTATTTGTTCTGATATCTTATAAGTGTGTTCTTACGTGATCACGAAGCCTTAAAAGTACCGGTAATATACTCTGGTCAGTTATTTTCCGTCGTACACAGGTAATTTAAACAACGTCGCTGAAATCGCCCGGCGGCTATTAATAAAACCTTGCAGAAATTGTTCGGGATGGTCGTTAACTAGTTGTTATCAAAATATTTGATAAACAGAAATATCTTATCACATAATGACGGTTTAAGTTAATTGCCGTGTAGTAATTAATCTATTACTAAATGTTCAGTGAATACCAAGATCAGAAAAAGTCAGATTTAATTTGGATTGTATAACATGTATTTTATTTAAAGTACACATACAGAGTACATTACTGTTTTACATATCGTATCTATACACAAAAGACAGTTAGACAGCCATACAGACTGAACAAAATGCAAGGATACATAATCGTTGAGTCTCGTTTAAAATTAAACATAACTCAAATGATATTATAGAAATAGTAAAGCAAGCTATTTTTGTTTAAATAATTCAAAATAGATTCACAAACACTTTAACACAACTGCAATTAAAATATTAAACGGATATAAGAGCCATATATAGATATCGAGTATTTTTTTATTTATTTTAACACAAAGAAAACAAACATGAATTTTTTGGTGAAAGGGAGTGAAGCAATTTACGACTGTGAAAATGTCTTTAAATGCACACATTTAAGTTCCTAAACTCATATTCTAGCTTTGTTATTCATCATCATTTTATCGTTTTTGATTTTTTTTATGAGATCGTACACAATCGCTTTAATGCAGTGTATTTGTTTTTTTCGGCAACACGTGATATTTAGATGTTTTTATGTCACAACATTATTATGAAACAAAAATATTGCGGCCAATTTTCAGTATATTTTTGGACTATATACTTACATTTTTTTACAATTGCAAAAGAAAGAAGAAAAGCGATATCGGCATACCCGGATGTTAAAATCGATATCGAAAAGATTTCAACGTAATTTTGTAAGTATAGAGAGTCAGGAACGTAATAAAAAATCTTAAATAATAAGATTCTATTGTTTATAACAATTTATGTTATTTTGTTTGAGGAAATAACCACTATTCAAAGTCACCTTTCAAAATTATTATCACATGCACCGGTGCTTTTTCTCACGTGGTTATGCTCCTGCAATAGATTAGATTAGTGAAACTGGTAACAACTTCTTTAAAAGTATCAATGCCATCAAAATTTCTCTTTAATCAATTTAACCGGAATACAGAGATAAAAACAATGAACGGGAGATTAATACCGTTCCAAGGTTACTGATATATTAAAGGTACGTGTACTCAATATTTCGTTGTGTTTGCAGACTTTTAGTTTGGTATTCAATGGCAAGATTAGAGACCAAACTGAAGAATTAAATAATCGAGTAAAACTGTTTGTTTTCTTATACTTCTTCTCCTGATACTACTTATTCTTGTGCTACTTCTTCTGGTACTACTTCTCCTGGTACTACTTCTTCTGGTACTTCTTCTTTTGGTACTACGTCTCCTGGTACTACTTCTTCTGGTACTACTTCTTCTGGCACTTCTTATCCTGGTACTACTTCTTCTGGTACTACTTCAGCTGGTACAACTTCTCCTGGTACTCCATCTTCTGGTACTACTTCTTCTGGTACTACTTCTGCTGGTACTTCTTCTTCTGGTACTACTTCTTCTGGTAATACTTCTTCTAGTTTTACTTCTTTTGGTATTTCCTCTTCTGGTACTACTTCTTCCGAACTTCTAGGTGTTTATTCATCTACGATTTATCTGTGCTTTTTGTCAAGGTAATGAGATCGTATATACTGTCTTTAAAGTATAGGATAAAAAAGCACATGGAGGTTGCAACATCGGTGTCTTTTTATTTAAACGAGTTTTGCCCTTATCATTTTATTAGTTCAATTCTGATTATATATTTAAAATTTTGGTTGTTATCTAAAGTTTCCTCGATTAAAAAAGCCAACAGTATGCGTGTACAGAGCAATAAAAGGTTTGTGTTCATTTTCAAATTATGTCAAACTCTAAGATCATGTCACACAGCAATCGTATCCTTATGTTCAGATCATAGCTTGTTAATGGATTTCGAAATACATTGACAACAAAATTGTCTTACATAAGACCGCGAGTCGCTAGTTAAAATCGCATAACTCGCTTATCAGTCAATCACAGTAGACACTTCAAAACTAGGCATTAACGTTAAATAATAATGATAATCATATCAAAACGAGGTATCGCATTCGGCTCTGGCTTAAATATCATGGTGTCAATAAGGATTTAGGTATTATTTGTAGAGTAACAAACGTGCATATTACCATCGTAATGTGTTTTATTAAATGCCGTATTATTTTTTCACAAAATGTCACACTACACACCTTTTTCTTTGTTCAATTACCTACATCAAGGGTAAACGTGTCCCATGGACGCATTTTAAATGTTATCATAAATATATCTAGCACGATCCTTGTGACAGTCTGTCTATCTACGAAACTGAGTGTTCATTACCAAACATGCATCGCCGATAAAGCGATATGATACCTTACCGGATACTAGTAATACTGTAGTATATAAGTGGTCAACTGGGTAATTTTTTTTTCAAGTCTGACTTTAAAGTGGCACTTCAAATAACGCGTGTCTTACAATGGCCGTTCTTTTATTAGGACCATGGGCAGTTTTCTTGATAGGACTCGCCAATGTACAAGGTATATTTCAATCTATTAACGTTGTGTATAGAATTGTTTCGAACGTGAATGATTTGCGTGTAATATTCAATGTAAATGTCTGGGTACGAAATTTAATCTCATTTGTCGTGCAGACGGTAATGTTAACGTTGTTTCAACGGGTTGAAGAACGAAGTAAATGATTCAAACAGTTATTTAAAGTGCAATGCACAAGTGCATTCCAAAATATGGAAACAAATTTCATTTAAATAAAACCAATACAACTTTCAGAAGAAACAGCACAAAGAAATCAACGAACTACTTTTATGTAATTTCATTTAATTGCATCCGTTTGTTCAGTCAAAATTACCTCCAATACGAGTCGATATTGGCGTAATGATTAGAACATATTGGCCTTTAAGAATTGTGTTGAAATAAACAGTAAATCAAACTATAAAAAAAGTCTCAGTTATGCAATACTGAAATTCATCTGGATATTAATTCCCTATATCTTTCTCATAAGCTTGACTATGGACTACTTTTTTATATTTCAACATTAGTTGGAAATATAGGTTTGATGCATGTCATGTCACCGTTAAACATAGTGAATCATAAATAAGGAAATATGCATAGCATATGTTGAAAATACAGTTACAGCTAACACATACTTTTCATAATACCGAATATTGAATTTGAAAATATAACATTCACTAAATGCTTGAATATTTTCTTGCTATGGGCCTACAACAGTCGACTAAGGCCAATTTGACAGACAGAAAGTGTCTGTAGGGTTTTGATCTTAACACTCTCCCGTCGACGCAATCGCTTTTTTAGAGTCATAAATATATTTTTCACCATGTTCACGAACATTTCTGCATATGCCTTGTATGCCACTGAAGCCCTTGTTGTTGTTAATATATACATTGATTGTCCTTGGGTCAGGACGACGCAAACAAAGACAGTCATAATTGTTATGTTTTATGGTGTGGCCAGTGGCAGCCCCAACAAATTACGTTTTGAAACCATTGAAAGAATTAATTGGAATCAAACATGAAGCTGAAATATTGATTTATTTTACTGAGAAAAATAGTTTAATTTATTTCCCGAAATAAGCCATATATCCTCTATAGAATGTTATTTATTATTGGAAATTTTGTTTTATTCATATTTCTTCGTTTATATTGATTTGCTGGTTTTATACTGAGAAAAGTAAATATTGACATAAAACTCGTGCATACATACTAAAATAATCTTCCACAGTTAGAATCCAACTTAAAAGACCAATATAAAAAACGGAAACAAAAAATCATATTTTAAAGAGAAACCAACTTTTACTCCAGTCATTCTAGCCTTAAAATGGCCAATAGTAGAAAAAAATGCAAAATAATTTATTTGTTTGGTTTTAAGTATTTTAATATATGTGGAATCGCATGAAAATGTTTAAAATTACTTTTCTTTGGCGGAAAATGCTCAAATTTGTAACGAAACAATATGCCTTGAACTTCAGCTGAAACCAGTGGAAATAAAGAAAATGCATATATGAAAAACGCATCTGGCCATTAAGCATCAGTTTTAATTGTTTTTGAAGCATACATGACATACAAAATATGTCTAGATGCGGGTGATGATCCTAAAGTTGGCTTATCTTTTTATTTTGATCATATTTATTGTATGTCGTGGGTCGATTTACCACACCCACTTCAATTAAAGTGTCCATTGTATTCTCAAGATCATTCTTCTAAGAAGATAATGTATTGCAACCAGAAACATTTATGCAGCCCAAGTATGTCTCATTTAAGTAAAAATAAGCAGCTAATTATCTAACTTAAATTCCTTTTAATATATTCATGGTTAAAATAATGTGAAGACAATATATACTGCACCCATTTTATATGAAAAACATATTAAAATAACTGTACACAATTTGTCAAAAACCATATTTTTGCCAAGCCTATATTTTCAATTTGTTAAATATGGAATTAAAGAGCATATACTGATTTGATGTCATTAAAGCGGGTATATACGATTTTTTATATGTGTTTTATTGTAATATATTGATAAAATATGTTACAATAACACAAAATAGGCAAGAACAATTAAACATTAAAGCCGAATTTCGTAAAATGCAGCAAAGACAAATTAGCGCCCCGAGCCGATAGTGACGTACATATTTTCCTACAATAATCGAAGCATTCGTCTTTGTATTATAAACCGTTAAACTACGAGGGGTGTTCCGGAAGTTCGTGGATTTTCGCTATAACTTATTAGTTTGCTGGTAAAAGTCAATGAAATTTACATATTATACAAACCAATTATCACGGACTTTATATATAAGCTAAAAATGCATGAATTCCATAAAGCGCGTTTGAAACGCGTTGCCATAGAGACCTCAGTAACGACATGCGGCGCACGCGTGTATTTTATTATAAGTTTGAGCGTTACGCGAATTTAAATTTGGTTTAAATGTCGTTGATAAACATAATTTACGGCAAATTTCACTTTACAGCGCCTTAGTCCTCCTTACAGCCCGGATTTGGCCCCTATGGACTTCCGCGTCTTCCCGGAAGTTAAATCACAGTTGCGCGGTATTCGCTTTGCAAGTAAACAGGAACTTACAGTTGCAGCAAAGCGAATCGTGTCGTCTTTTGACGCTGACTGGTAAAGAGACACTTTTGACAAGTGGATTTCCCGACACATAAAGTGCATTCGCGTTGGAGGTGATTATGTGGAAAAGATTTGACAGTTGTTAACTTCATAACGTCATTGACGTTGAACAGAAACGTTACACGTGCGTCGGTGTGCGCATTGTGCACATGTTAAAATCTCTGATATATATTTATTGTTTTATGTATTTCCATGATATTTGGAGAGTATATTTTGAAAAAACGAAATATTCTTAACATGCTATTTGTTTGTCCATTTATGTTACCAAATGAAAGTTATAGCGAAAATCCACGAACTTCTGGAACACCCCTCGTAAGTGTAGATGCACATCGTACATGTATGGTATACATGCTGGCGAATTCGGCTGTACAGCCGTTTTCAATTTCAGAATTAATTATCTGGCTTATTTCGTATTTTTCGACACATGTTCTTCTTAACTTTTATTTTAATTTATATTGAAATATATATATATATAAAGTTTTTTACACAGTTTATATAAATTCATAAATATTTGACAAAATCGTATATACCCGCTTTAAGATTATTATTATCTCTATATAAGAATAACATGTAAGAGTAACACGATATGTGGGGTCGCGAAAACATATGATATAGTATTAAAATAATTAGTTTGAATACATTTTAACAATTTAAAGCGAGTAATGTTTGCACTCTTAACGAAATCAAGTTTTTTGGCTCCAGTTCTATCAATCACGAGAGAACTTGATACATATTTTTGCGAAACGTCCTTTACAATAGCATCTATATGAAATTAATACGAGTGTTAAGAAATTGTTTAGTAACAAAATACGAAAGGACTATAACATAACGTATAGTTTTGTCATTAGTTTCGAAAAACCAAAAATATAGTTTAATCATTTATTTAATGAATGATTAAAGTATATTTTTGTATTTAAAAATTTTCACAGATACTCTATTTGGATACTTATTGTAGAAAATAAACATCCACAATCAAAGAAACTCATTGGAAAATCTGGCATTGTCTAATTTGAAACAATAACTATATATGCACACACTAAACATACTTCATTGTTTAGGCTATATATAATTATTTAAATCTATATTTTTTTATTTATATGTGTCGCGTTCTGAGAAAACTGGGCATAATGGATGTGCGTAAAGTGTCGTCCCAGATTAACATGTGCAGTCTGCACAGGCTAATAAGGACGACACTTTCCGCTTTTATTGTATTTTTCGTTTAAAGGAAGTCCCTTCTTACCGAAAATCTTGTTTAGGTGGATAGTGTCGCCCCTTATTAGCCTGTGTGGACTGCACAGGCTAATCTGGGATGACACTTTACGCACATGCATTAAGCCCAGTTTTCTCAGAACAAGGCTCATATACATATTGTATCAATTATATCGTGTGCATTCTATTTATTACAGAAATATACCAATTAATGATGTGTATAATTATTGAAATACCTTTATGCTTTCAAATATTATCATAAATGCATTGGATACTTTTACAATTTTTGTATCTTTTTATACAGATCGTACATATAATACGCTCAAGTTTCTGACACAAGGTCGTCATCATAATTGACGGCGGAGGAATTTGAACAGTTTCCTTGACAGTTCCCAGAGCCTTGTGAACAATCAAGTCCATGTTTCCTACACGTACATCGTTTTGAGTCACAACTTTGTTTGCAATTACAGCGTATGACTTTGAGTAGAGGTTCAGGAGCAGGCAGAAGATGTGTCTTTACTGGAACCAATTTGTTGTTGGATATTTCCCAGCACCAATCTACTGCATCCAGTGTGTTGTTTCCTCGCCATATCTGTGTCTGTAGGTATGTGCGCAATGAGTGAAAGCGAAAGGCAGCAGTAGTCGGTGGTAATGTCTCCACTTGGACTAATGTTTTGCTTGTGCAAACCTTCTGGGTAAACTTCCGGAATCTCAGGATATCGAGCCCTTCTGAAGGAACACCGTTGTTTAGATGAATCATTGCCTCTTCACTACGAGTTGTTATCTTGTTAACGTCTGGTTCTTCTTCATTAAATATCGCAATGATCTTTCTGAATTCGGGACAGGTTTTAAAAAACTTCAGTACGGCTTCTTTGCTGATGCCATATATCCTAGAAGTCGTATCACAACCCGTGTATGCGTGTATGAACGGGAGCATGTTGCATAACTCTGGTCCAAGGACATTCTTCGTTTTCTTGATATCCCATACTTTATTTGTCCGATTTGCTCGCCTAATATCTGATTTATACAGCAGATTGTGACTTGATTTGTCTCCATGGTGACACAATAAGACAAGCACGTCAGTGTCCTCACCGATAACGACCGTATCTTGCGATGTTCCTTCTTGAACTGCAGTGCTTACTATCAACGTATCAGCGTCATCGTCTGCTTGTATTGCATCCACGTTGTTGTCTCTCAGCTATTTGCTCAGGATGGTTAGAAAGTTCTGTTTGTTTTCTGTGTTGTTGAGGAATTTTTCCTTATCTGACCTGAACGTCGTATCAAGGTTAAATAATGCCTTTGTCCCTATTTTTCCTTTCGTTCTCCTCATATGTGTAACATCCTTGAGACTTTGTGAGGAGGAATACCCGTCAAACACAACTTTTGCTCTGTTGCCATAGTGTTGTTGAATATTCCAAAGGTATTGTTGGCATATCTGCTGAAATGTACTGTTTTTTTTCCATGGAACACGTTGCAGCAATGACCAACCATCTAAGACATACGTTGGTGAGTGTGGTAAGGTGTTAGATTGACAGTCACCCATATCACAAATAGCTTCGGATAAATTTGGTTTGTTAGCCTCTCTTGGAAGTCCGCTTTTGTCAAACATAGACGATGGAACTTGGCACAATTGAATTCATACTTGAACATATCTGGCATATTCGGCATGTTAGCAACTGCTATGAGACGCTGAAACACAAGTTGCGGATCGACTTCTATCAGTTCATTATCAACTTTCAGAGTGGACTTGACATTCATTCTCACAACTTGGTCTGCTCTTCTAACTGTATACTCATCTACATCTTTGTCTTTCATGTCCTTTAAAACACTGCTTCCAACGTCCTTTGCTTTGTCAATATTTACGTTCAGTTCAGCAAATACACCGGTTTCAATGTTTCTTAGATCTTGCACAGCCTCGTCAAACGGATTTCTCTCTGACAGAAACTTGATTATAGTGCTAGTGTCTGTACTGTCCTTAGAGTTTCTTGTTGTCCCTACGTCTTTGTGTTGATCACTGGTGGCATAATATTCTCCTGTCAATTCCTGTACTGCAGCGTTCATTTCTGAACATGCAGGCATGGATAGTACCCAAAGCGATCTCTGATTGTCAGTCATGCCTTGGCCACGTGTCAGCCCACCACTTGTCTTAAGCGCATGCATCAAAACTTGCTCGATAATCAAATCAGTCGACAAGCCCGCCCAGTACTGATCTGTTCTTCTGACCACATGGAGTCCCTGTGAAAAAGCTTCACTAATGTCTTGATGATCAGTGGACAAATTCATCATATCCATTAGGTATAGGTGGCACGACTTAAGATAGTGTGTATGACCCGCAGCTGCAAAATAGGGTAACATGTTTTTACAGCTGATAAGTGACCTTCCCAATCGCCTATTCTCTCAGCCATCAAGAACTGCTGCAAAAGTGATACCATGTCCATGTATTAGAACCAAAGCTGAGCTGTTCTATTTTCTTTCAACTTCTGTCTGAAATCAATCGCTTTCAGGTGCGTGTTTTTTTTGGTATCTTCCAATGTTCCACTGTCGCTTGAAATGGCGTCGTATAAGTGACCGATAGCTTCTACATCATCATTTGGAGCGTCGTATATATTTTCATTATGGTCTAGCGATTGTCTTGACGACTCTGATTCCCCCGTTAAACATTGGTTTGGAAAAGCGATTGTTGAGCCATTTGCATTTTCGACACCATGGTTACTCAACTGCTCAGATATGGGGTCGTCCAGCGGTCTGTTATACAGTTCAGACATCATCAAAGAATAGAGTGCAGTGTCTATCATGAAATGACCTCTAACAGCTCTATGGACAGACTTTCCCGTCAACATGTGGACAACTGCGTTTGAAGAATAGACTGTCTCCAATATTTCTTGCAATCCAGTGTCAGTAAAAATGTGCCCTATGCACCCCAAGAAACTCATCTGCATATGGAATCCACCCAGTCTCAATACTGTCCGTCTTAACGGACTGTCGGCATTCTGCTCTCTGATTACTGTATAAGCTTTCAGGTACAATGGTTGGTCAAAGGTTATGACAGGTGTCACACTAAATTTCTCTGCTTGCTTTGCAACAAACCATAAGGTAGAGTTGATACATGTCAGATCACTAGGCGCCATGTCTATCATTGGCAAGAATGTCACAGTTGCTACCCCTGGATGTGTTCCTTGCTGAAATGTCTGCATAAATCCTGACCAATTAGGTCTTGTCTGCCTTGCAATCCAAACAGTTTTGACGAACAAGTTGGCAGAATGGAAGAAATTCTTATTCTTTGTGGAAATCTCAGTCAGTTCCTTGAATTTAATGGGCGGGACTGAAGCCTCGGATGGTTTGTAATACTGAATTTCAATGTTGGCCTCTAATAACTGGCTAAAGTTGGCATTCGTCCTTGGTATATTCCAACTGGTCTTTAGCCCTGGTGTTTTACAAGAAATTATACCCATTCCGTGAAAGGTATTCAGCCCATCAAGTGTCCTCGAATTGTGGTCGACATTGTCTGCTACAAATTGCATGAATTGTCCAGGGAAGTAATTTTGGAACAATGTGGAGTTTGAAGCTGTTGCATTAATTTCAAACTTTTGTACTTCACCATACGATGAGCAGAGGCCTAACTAAAACAACGTATCAATAAGGAACCTCGAACTAAACTGGTGATGCATTTGTAAACCTAAGGCTAACTGCAAAGGACAAATAACATTTCTAGGGGCACAAGCTTGCATTATTGCTTGCCCGACAACAGCTATTTTCAACTTACTATCTTTCTCAACAAATATGTTGTTCAAAAATATCAGTAAACTTTTTGGAAAAATGCTAAGTTGTCATCAATTGATTTAACATTTTCTGATGCCGGGTAGAACGACTTATCAAACTGCATGGATTGGATGTCATTTTTGATAAGTTTAGCTGCTGTTAACAAGATATTTTCTCGTTCATTTGATGCCTCATTTTTCTGACTCTTGTGAAAATTATGAATGATGTATGAAGCTGTAAACTTTAAGGTTATAATGTCACTTTTACCATCTAAATTTCCTATAACAAAATCAGTACCAAATTGTTCTATCAGTTTGTTTTTCATATGTTTTGTACTGTAAGACTTTTCACCACAGAGTTCGGTCATTTTTTGGACGAGGTCACTCACTGCTATGACTTTACCTTCCTAACATTCTACATATTTCACAACTTCTTGAAATGCTAACAATTGGTCCTTATCAACAGGCCTTCCTGGACTTTTTGAACATATTTTTTGTCTTTTATTTGATCGATATTTCATAGGTATGTCTTTTCCAGTTCGGAAGTTTGTATTGCATGCCTGGTGGTAAACTGCATCAGCAGCAGGCAGATCTAATATGTGCTAAATTCTTCCCAGCACCGAAATACCCCAAAGGTCATTTCTTTCTTTACATTTCTTTATTATAGTTTCTTGAAAGTCAAAAGTTTTAACATCCAATACGTCCCCACCCCTTTTCTTTTTGTCTTATTTAGCATAGTTAGCACAGAATAAGCAGTCAAATTTGATATTAAAAGTCTCGTCCGATCTTAAACTTCTGCTTTTCGCCTGATCATCCATCATACCTTGTCCTGCAACAAAAATGCTAAAATAAATGTTTGCATAAATATATTTTTAATATAATTTCAATACATGCAACTGTAACAGAAGTAGAATAACGTTAAATAATGATTTATGTTGCTTCCAATAAACGCCGACCAGCACTTTGAATCAGTGTTGGTTGCATTTTCCGCGTCCCATTTGCTTGTGAAATATATGTCCATTATATAATTGCATACTTCAGTATAATTAAGTACATGCTGGGTGGCATGAGTGGCATAATGTTAATAACAACTTGTGAACAGACCCAATCAAAATATCATTGACTAGCAGTATAATTATACTTTTAAATTATATATTTTTCTGATTATAATACATGAAATAATTCCTAAAATTGGTTGTTCAGTTAATATAACATGCTGAATGAGAAAGATGGCCAAAGCTACTTCAGTACTTGATCTGCTGGTTTTGTCACATACTATATTTCACTGATCCATGAGACCTGAAAGGGCGTAAATATAGATAATATTTAATGCTTAGCAATTTCATTTACTTAATAAGCTTGTTTAAGTCAAAGAATATGCATAAAATGCGAAAAATTAAGAAATAATATTTTTCCAAAATTTGCGAATTTTGAAGGAATTTTGACACAAACACGCTTCCGTAAATTTAAAAATTGTGCAGACTTCGGTTTACAGGTTGTCAAAAAAACCCTTATTTTCCATGTATTTACGATGCATTTGGTAAATATCAACTGTCCATGTGTCTTTTATATGTACAAAAAAATCTACAAAGAAGTATAAACGACTCAATTCAATAACTCGATGCATGTCTTTGAAGAGGGCTCTGATCTTCTTATAATCTTCTTTCAACTAGATTTCTGCTAAAGCATCGGCCCATTAAGTATTGCTCTATATTAAAATATTACAATTCATATCAATTGAAATACAAAACTTCTACTTACCGTCTTTATAACTTCAAATCACTGTTGATATCACATCGATCCGAACTTTCAACTGACTTTGCACGCCATGTTGTACTGTTTCACGTCACTTTATGACGTCATATTTATTGGAAACACCCGTATGGTGTACTACATGTGACATCATAAAACTTTGCATTTTTCGCAATTTTCAACGTTGAATTTTATCACGTTCCCCTTGAGTTGAGGCTTGAAAATAACATTATGAATTAATTAGACATAGGAGAATACGACCCACACGGAATAAATTCTTTTGCATTTTTTTCTAGGTTAAAAATAGACCGAATGGTGTATTTATTTACGAATATTTTTAGAATACTGGGGATTTCCCAATAATGTCATTGTATATTTTCATTGCGAAATTAAAACTGGAATATAAATAAAGTGGATCAGTTGCAACTCAAATATGAAACATATTTTATTATCTAAATATGTTTATATACATGTTCATCAGATATATATCTTAGATATTTACTTTTATTGTTTAGTGATCAGTTATATATAAATAGCAAGTGCAGTGCAAATATTTTTCAACTGAATATAAAAAGTTATTTGTGTTACAAAACTCCATTGTTTCAGCTTACTGCCCGGATTGCACACACAATGCTTGCAAGTTGGGGAATGTTCCTGAAGCATACGTGGGGTACATTCGCCAAAGTCTATCATTTGTAGATAAGCTAAACACATGTTCAAGCAACGGGGTCGGTTCACAAACTTGTTCATACGGCAGTATGTGTTCTAGCTCATACTCTATAATCAATCTGAAAGGCCAGAAGAATGGAGATGCCGGTAAGTATACACGCGTAGATGGGTCCAAGTTCATTCGACGATCTAGCATATCCTGCCTCGTCCAAGGGGAATCGCTTTTGTCCATTTCCAAATAATTATTGAGCGGTTATACTTGTGACTCACTCAAAATCAATTTCATGGTTACAAAAGCGCGTTTTTTTATTAAACAAAACGCCTTGTATTCAATTAAGTCGGTGACATGTAAAACAATACGGATTCGAGTTAAATAAAAAACAAACTGCTGTATTAAAGCATGCTTGATAAATCTTTGATAAATATAATCAAAACTAAGTTCCAGGAACTGTACTGTGATTGTTTCGCTTTTGTTTACACGGTTGTCATATGTAATATAAAGTAACAGCTCGGATAATTGATGGAAAAAACATGTTTTTGCATTAGGTCTATCTATGTTACATAGGCGGCATTTGTTTTTTATTGTCCCCTACCGGTTTCACCGGAGGGACTTATGGTTTGCGCTCTGTGCGTCTCTCTGTGAGTCTGTCTCACACTTTTCTGGATCCTGCGATAACGTTAAAAGTTCTTCATATTTGTTCATGAAACTTGAAACATTGATAGATGGCAATATGGCCATTATGCACGTCATTTCATTTTGTTCATACGTCAAAAATTTTGGTTGCTATGGCAACAAATAAAAAAAACAACAACAAAAATTCTGACAATGGGGTAGCCGGTAGGGGACATATATTGCTTGGCAATAGTCTTGTTTTAGATGCATTTCCATATATATCACCAGTGAGTACTTTCTTCTTTCTGAGCTCAGGTGTCTATAAAGAGCACTGTTTGTGCTTTTGTGATCGCCTTTTGTCCTCAAACAACAACCAACGAGTTGGGAAAGTCTGCTTAAATTTTCTCTCCGCCATTTCCTACACGTATTTGATTTTCTTCAATTTTGACATGTTTTGGCGAGTAGTGGTATTATTTGCATGCCGAATTGATCACTGCCTGATATCGCTGCAGGTTTTTATAGCTATAGGCGCCTTTTAGGCCATCCGCTATCTAGGGCTAATCTGTGCGCTATGCAGTGAACGCTGAGCATAAGTCCATTGCGTTCCCTAATAGGTGTGGTAACTCCACCGCGAACACCAGTCATTACACTGGCAACATTCGTCGTTATGCACGCGATATTGTCCACACTTAAATTCCCCATTTCGAGTACACGGATAATGGTCTCCCACAAGTTTTTTGACGTGTATTAGTCTCCGTTAAGCTCCGTAATTTCGAGAAACTTAGTGTGGGTCTGCCCGCAGAGTTCAAATCTCACGTAAAATATCAATGTCTTTTTTTCATGGACACATCGGTCGGTTCGTCACACATGACAGAGAATATCCCTCTTTGGCGAATATCGTCGATCAGTATCATCCTTACTACCTCGGCAATCGCATCCTGCATGACACGCACGCTTTCACGATGTTCATATGGCAGAGACTTGTCATCATGCTTCTAAATCTAGATACACCATGGTGCACAAGAAGTTTGTTCAAGTCATTAATAGCACTCGATGGTTCTTTGCGTTGTGCTTAATAATGCAAGTTCGTCATACGTCCTTCTACACCGTCGCGCTCCTTTTCTGCCGCTTTGATCGCTCCCTGTTCAATTCTAACGGACGTGTTCAGCGCAGCTAATGCAAACTTGTGGCCGCTGGTCAATGTGTGTTTCTTTATGGCGCCTTCATTCATTTTGTTGCACTCTGAAGTCCTCTGTTAATTCTCCCCGCGGACTCGCATATTTGGGAGAACATACGTATATATAACATTGACTGGTTTGTTTAACTAGTGTGTTCATATAATTTCAATGGGTTAAAAGCTCATGACGCCCAAGTAGTCAAATGATTTTTATATACGTATAGAACAAATGACTTTAAAATCGTATTATCTGAAACCGCAAGTGGTAGGTTTTTAATATTTTGTGATGTTGTTATATTCTGCGTTTGTTCAACAAATGCCATTGAGGTAAAATTGGCGTAACCACGGGATTACTTGTTTTTATGGTGGGCATATAGTGATCGCATTTCCGTCTTTCTGTCTGTACGTCTGTCTCTCGGTCTGTCCGTCAAACTTTTGCGTTTAGGTTTCGAAAAATGCTCATAACTTCTATGTTGCTTCAGATGTAACCTTCATATTTGGTATGCATGTGTATATGGATAAGGCCTTTCCAAACGCCCACAAATTTTGACCCCTTCGACCTTGACCTTGAACTAAGGGTCCGCGTTTATGTTTCGAAATCTGCGTTTAGGTTAAGAGAAAACGTTTTTCGGGGGGAGGGGGGGGGGGGCATATGTCATCCCATTAAGACAGCTCTTGTTTTGTTAAATAGTTTTGGAGTAAAAACTTAAATTTGTTTTTATTCTGTCCAACACCACATCAAGTCTTCGTCATGCACTGAAAAAGCCTAGATAAAAACGACAGTTCTTGTACAAAAATTCCCACGAAAAGCAGTATAGTTTCCAGATATCTCTGGAGAGCGACCTCGAACCTCTATGCCTTATAATTATTTTATAATATTGTATATTTATTATATATATATCTACACGTTTTCGAAACATCCAGAAAGCGATATAAATCGCACGTACTCTAAATACTTAAATTAAAACAGACATGGAAATGTAAATGAAAATGATAATTCGTGCATGCCATGAGGTGCGAGGTTCCGACGAAATAGGCTGTAGTCCTCTGACTGATCCCATCAGTCCCGCAAGCTCGCCGGTTGATTCCTTCTTAGCAATTTACGATTACGTCAGCATGAAAGGACAGACGTGCATCAGTGAGAAGCCGATGCAGTTCGATGTGACCATTCCTCAGAGCTACGTTACTACCGGCTCCATAGGCAATGGTGCCTCGTATGTGTCAGCAAAGAAAGCGTACAATGTTCTCATGGGAATGTTTATGATATTATGTCTGAAATGAACCTTGGGATTCCATAAACGTTTAATCAAATACCGATTTGAACTTGTCAAATTTCACTGACAGGTGTACTATCAATTTTGACTCGCATCGATTAAAGAACATGAGAATACTGTAAAATTCATGTTCCCATTATTTATCCCCAGTTAAATAAATTTGCACTCGCGAAATAAAAATAAATCAAGAAAACATATGTTGCTATATACTTTTCCTCACAATGTGCACTACTTGTGATTATTACCTGTTCGCGCATTGCCAAATCCGAATTTTTGCTAACGATGCACACAATAAAAAGCTATCGTATTTAAATTATCAAAATAACTTCCGTACAAAATTATTTTGGAGTCACTGACCCAATATTGTTAAGTGTCATGATACCCCTGAAAAATAACTTATTAATTCGGCACATTCAAAAATTATTATGTCCCTGACCGATAACAAAATGGTAGCCACGCCCACATTTGAGTCCATTATGCTTCTCTGCAATATTAAATAATGCGTAAGAAATGCCCGCCTTGAACTATTTGTGTAGGAGTGTCGTTTAAAAGACAACACAATTTGACCTGGGCCAAGGGTTTAAAAAGTGTTAATGATTTAGGGGTGATTTCAGCTTTTGTAACGAGGAATCAAGCAAATAATACAAACATAAGCGTGATAAAATTAGATGACTTAATTAATAAACAACTTACGTAAATACAATTTTAACAAACCACAATCTTAACAGTTAATTGTTAAGACTAATGTTCATGTTTAAATGGAATTATTTTACAAAATTGCCTTAACAGCCATAATCCATAGTGATCATTAGAACATTAATCATTTTAGCTGGTATTTTCGTAGTGTTCGACAAAAGAGTAACGTATCTTATTTTACTTCATAACTGTGTTTACGATGTTGCTTGCGGCCGTAAATTTCACACAACTTTCGAATAACATATACGTGTTGTAATGCAAATTACAAAAAGGACACAATCTAAAATGAAGCTCCTGAATGTTTGATTATCCGACCAATTGTATCATCCCATCTTTCTCAAGAGTAACCGTCATTATTTTAATATTGAATTCGTCATTTCACGGTGTTAACAGTCGCTCAAAGACTCAATCGTAACGAATTACACTAGTTATGATGGTTTAGAATCTGTATGATTGCATAGTTTGTGTTTATTGTTTAGTGTTTACAATTCACACTTTTGAACCGAACCATTTATGTAGACTGCAGTTTTCCGTGTGTGTGTTTTAATAATAACACGTAAGACAATATTCTGCATGTCCGATGGGGCACGTGAACAAATCCAGGGTATTACCTTTTTTCTGTTATAAAACCTAATAAAAATGTTTTTAAACAAGGATATCAGTAAAACTGATGGATGCACCCCAATGATGCTTTGTTGATATATGGTTTGTGTGAAAAAAAGTGTGACCTTGAAAAAATATATTATAAGCCTCGGTGACCTTGACCTTGACCACAGTGACCTCAAACCTCATGAAAAAGGTAGAGGTCCATGCAAGGATTCTACATCCCAAATATGTAAGAGATCGGTCAAATATTGAAAGCGCTATGAGAAACTGTAACCAAAGTGTGACCTTGAGAAAATCTATTATTAGCTTAGGTGACCTTTACCCCAGTGATCTGAAACTTCATCAAAAGGTAGAGGTCATGTCAAGGTACCTACATGCCAAAAAATGGGAGAGATCAGTAAAATATTGAAGGCGCTATGAGAAACTGTAACAAAAGTGTGACGGAAAATCTATTATTAGCTTCTTTGACCCTGACTCCAGTGACGTCAAACCTCATCAAAAGGTAGAGGTCCATGCAAGGTACCTACATGCCAAATCTGTAAGAGATCATTAAAATATTGAAGGCGCTATGAGAAACTGTATCAAAAGTGTGATGGAAAATCTATTATTAGCGTCGGTGACCTTGACCCCAGTGACGTCAAACCTCATCAAAAGGTAGAGGTCCAGCCAAGGAACATACATGCCAAATATGTAAGAGATCGTTAAAATATTGAAGGCGCTATGAGAAACTGTAACAAAGGTGTGACAAAAAATCTATTATTTGCCTCGGTGACCTTGACCCCAGTGACGTCAAACCTCATCAAAAGGTAGAGATCCATGCAAGGGATCTACATGCCAAATATGTGAGAGATCGGTAAAATATTGAAGGCGCTATGAGAAACTGTAACAAAAGTGTGACGGCAGGAATATATGGGGAATATACAAATCTCTATTGTCTAGTTTTTTTTGTCTGGAATTTACTTCCCAGTAGAATCAAATTATTTTATTTGTGTTCTATGTTAACTTTTTGTTTTGATGTAGACATTTTAGTTTAATAAATATGCTGTTACTTATCGAAGTCTTAGATTCACAACACTGTTGCAGTTACTTCCCTTTATTTTTTTATGTAAACAGCATAAAAGCATGCAGTAGTAGTAGTAGTAGTAGTAGTAGTAGTAGTAGTAGTAGTAGTAGTAGTAGTAGTAGTAGTAGTAGTAGTAGTAGTAGTAGTAGTAGTAGTAGTAGTACATGTAGTAGTAGTAGTAGTAGTAGTAGTAGTAGTAGTAGTAGTAGTAGAAGTAGTAGTAGTAGTAGTAGTAGTAGTAGTAGTAATAAAAGTAGTAGTAGTAGTAGTAGTAGAAGAAGTAGTAGTAGCAATAGCAGAAGTAGTAGTAGAAGTAGTAGTAGTAGAAGCCACAGACGCAGAAGTACGACGGCATCGACCATCAGAACCATGAGTACCTTCCTTCTTCTGAATGGACGCTGCTTTATTAGGCCCATTTCATACGGGACTATAGATTTGTCCTATGTATGACTTGCCCGCCGCCCGACCGCAAACTATTTACTGATTATTATCAATGTTCTTCAAATTCTTGTGGCGTCACTTTATATGATAAATATAGTAATCATGAAACGTAAGAAAAAGTATCAAGAGCGAAAGCTTTTCCCCCGTACGCTATTACACACTAGATAAAAATAAAAACATCAAATAAAAGACTATTAAAATGATCAAAGCTATGTTTGCCGCCATATGGTCCATGAAAAACATTTATAAAGCCAATTCAACATAATAACGGCATAAAAAAATAATTAAAAACACATTCAGAACACAATACATTCTATATTATAAGTGTAAAAAATAAAATCATTATACATGTATTACAAAGGAAAAAATATCAAGTAGTTTAATTGATGTTAAGCTTTTAACTCCCTTTTCTGTATGTTTAACTACATAAAGAAGCAGCAGCACCCGCATATAATTATAAGAAAACCAAAAAATAATGCCGACCATGATCCCAACTATCGCTCCTACCGACAACTTCTTTCGTGGGACAGATTCATCAGAGCGCACGTCTGGAAAGAGGTCGCGAAGTAAACCACTCCGGCTGATGTTCATGTTAATTTTGGAGTCATAGATAAAAATCGGTCTTGAATAGATCCGCTTGTAGCAAACATCAAATCACGTTTCTCTCCACCGATGATGCATACGGCTGGGAACATCTGTGTCGTAGTGTTGCTGGTGACAGCATCTGATGGAACTTTAATACCCGTTAATTAAAAGATAATTTGTTAAGCAAATGTACCACTTCCATCAGTAATTTTTAATATACTGTCAGTATATTGAAAAATATTAAATAAATAATATTTAATAGGCAAACTTAATAATATAGTCAAATTTAAAACTCAAAAGAAAACTTCATTTATTTGATTTTATATTTGAGATCGCCTCTAGATAATCTTGTAAATGGAAATGAAAAACCCCTTTCACGGTGCCTATACCACGTGACTTGTTCGGATCTGTGTTGGGAGAAATAAGCGCGACCCAGTTAACATTTTTAAGGATCTTTTGTTTTAATATTTCACCATTTTTAATGGGATAAAGTGGAGAGCCCGCTTATTCGTAAAAGTTTTCTATAGGTATCATGCTCTTTTTAAACAAATCAGTATTTTGTCAGTAAAGTAAAACCGCGCGTTTGAATGGTAAGACAAATGTCGGATTAGTGTGTGGACTTCATATTACAAACGCGCGGTTGCACTTTACTGAAAGCATACAACACAGATCTTAAAAAGTCACGTGGTACAAGCACCGTGACTATGATCCGAACAATAAAAATGTTAGAGATAATTTGGTTTTGATACGTACCTATCATTTTGACAGAAAAGGAATCAATTCAGTAAAATGATAAGTGAAAGCGTATTTGCGCGAGTACCAATGCCTTAAAATACATATTCTTAAATGCACATTGTAAATAATAAATTTACTTTAGTCGAATAAACTAGTTTGTTATTCTGCATCTTGAAACATTTTCAATTTAAATCCAATCACGTATAATCTATCTTTAACAGTAAATGCGAATATTTGCATCAAAGACATATACCTTTAATGTAATTAACTGTGCAGAGGTGCGAGTTTCCGAATTAATGTGTTGGAACAACCAATGGCATTTGTATCACTGCTGATAGCAGTCACACGATATAATAAATGTTAGTCACACTTCGCTCTTATAAATCAAGTAGCTGCTGAATCGCCGGCCAAGTCTATATTTACGGCACCGTGTTTTCGAACAAAAACAAGTATCATTTGTTTATACAAAACGATTTCATATTCTGCAATATTTAAACATGGTTCCAAAGTTCAAACCTTTCGATCAGTAAGTACAAGTTTCTGCAGTTAGATTGTACCGTTTTATTTTCTTTTTCATTAAGGGAAACTTCCAGTCGGAAAATATTATAAGAAAAAAACTAATTAATCCGTAAATTATTTAATAAAGTGAGCGTCTTTTTTTATATATGATGGTCTTCTTATTGACATTATGACGGTATCTTCACAGCAATGAACTGTTAACATGTGCGCAACAATCAATTAAAAACAATACTTAACAAGGTTGCACAATAGTTATTCTTGCCTGTTTTAAAATAAATTACGCATCATGCCAACCATACTGCTGTATAGGCCTAATTTTGAGTATTGTTTATTACGGTCCATGTGTTCTTTATTGAGTATGCGAAACAAAGTGTAACGGATACAACGAAAATACAACTGAACTTAAAAGATAAGAAATTGACACGTGATTTGAATTGCGTGTCGATATTATAAATGACAGTATAATTGTTTTTGCTATAATCAATTACAAAGAAAACTAAAAATTGATTTAAATGGACAGTCCTTAATGTGTCAGACATTCACACTAAAATGAATATTTCTCTGAAGCATTTATTAAGTACGCTGTTCCTAAATTGGTAATACTAAGTATAGTACATATTTTATGCATTGTTTGCAAGATGTTATTGTTAAGTTCATATGATAAATCAGCAATGACACGAACCACATCGCCAGCATTTTATAAAACATGAACAACGTGCTAGAGCGAACATTCGAAATCTTTGTTAATTGTGTTCACAAATATTACCTACTTTCTCGGTTGCAGTTAAGTACGTGTACAATCACATCACCAATAAATGAAACTTCATTAATAAATAATTCCGGTTTGTTGAATCAGTTACTCACTTTACAGAATATACGTTATTTGAAGTGAACATTTCAAACAAACTTTTCATAGAATTCATTGGTGGAATTTCATCAACCTTCACAGAGATTGACTTTTATTGTTCCTTGTTCCGTTTGTATAATTTATTAAGTACTTATTTGAGTGTCCTATGGTGAACAAGCGCAAGTATATCTAAAAGATTTAAGTTGTTAAGTTTGATTTGTTTGTAAATAAAGGAAGGACAAAACACTGTACACATGTATAGACATCGTCAGGTTAAACACTTTCAGCTATGTTCAAGATATTACGGCAAAACGGTATTTTATCTGTAAAATGTTGTCAGTTCAAGCGAATTCTTACATCAGCTTGGATTGCTAAACTTTCGATTTCATATAGTGACACTTAAAATCTAAAAATATTATCAGAGGAAGAAGAGAAAATAATTCGTAAATCATTAAGTTAAGAAAGTGTCGTACACATGTTTCGCTAATATTCTGTTCTTTCGCATTATTATTGTACCTCTTCTATAATTAAATGAAAACATGTACCCATTACGCAATTTAAAAACAACCCTGAACAAGGTAAGACAATACATGTTCGTACATGTACTTACCTGTTTGAAAATATGTAACGCAGTATGACAACAATACTGCCGCATAAAACCCATTTTAGTCATGTTTATCACGGTCTCTATGTTCCTTATTGAGTCGCACCAACACAGTGTAGCGCACACAACTACACTACAACTAAACTTAAACGATAAGAAAATGACATGCCACTGATTTGAATTGCTTATCGATATTTTAAAGCTGCCCAAATAAACGTTTTTGCTGATATCGATTTTGTCGTTCCAAAAAAAAAACACACCTGAAAATTGATTTTAAATTAACATTCCTTAATGTATCTAACATGAAATTTAAAATAAACATTCATCTGAAGCAATTATTGTATACGTGTTTTCTTTGATGCGTTTGATTAAATATTTAACATATTCGAGTTCACGTATACATTTACCTTTGGCGTTTACAGTTGTTTTTTTATTGCTTGATTATCTAGCCGTTCGGAGGTAATCTATGTGTCACCCGGTTTCATCGCCTCAAAATGAAAACACTACATAATTCTTCGAAATTCAAACATGACTTTTCCACAATTTCCTTTAACTAAATCATAACTAAAATAAAACACGTTCGTGTTTGTTCATGCTGTCATTTTATTTCTTAAGTTTCAAATTCATCAATTGTTTCGGATAAATGCCACAAATCAAGCCTCTAGAATGTTTACGAGTTTAGATTTCTATTGTCAAGATTAACATTTTGACAAATTTCGAGTTTCGGTCTTAAATGGGGACTCTAGAAAGGTTATATTTTTTCCGATATTACCTGGTGACCTAATAATTCCTAAATACACATGAATCGGATTCTAACTTTGCCTTCTAATCTCATATATGTCCTTCTGAACATAAAGTGATTAATGTTTTTCATTCACAACATATCGATTGTGTTGGTGTTTCAAATTAACTTGCATTGCAAGACGTCGCTGATTTAATGAGACTTTCAAATAAAACATTCAGTAGCTTGATAACGTTCTACCAGGTGAGTAATATTGGGTCGTGTCTTGTGTACAATATACATATCTAGTTGGGTTTGAATAGGCATAACAGGACAGCCTGAGAGGTGTTTTAATATAAGATACAATGTGCCATGATTTTTTTCTGGTTAATCTATCAATTAAACAATTCATTTAACATCTCACGATTCACAAAATATTTCAATTTTATGTACAAGATAAGTATTGATGCAAAACATCAAAGGGCGTCGGGGATATCAGTGTTAAAGGCACTCAATGAAGTTACATGGAACGATTTTTTTTCTATTGAAAATAATAAGATATTGACCGATTATTTTAAACAAAATAGAAAAAGATACTGGTTAAACTATTATCTATGATTGTGTGTTATAACCCCCAAATAACCATTATCCATGATGTTGTGTTATAACCCCCAAAAAACCATTATCTCTGATTTATTAACATTGGTTTCCTTTTTTTACTGGCATCCGTGTGCAGTTTTCATTAATGGAACAGAACTGTGTAGGTTTTAAAAAATCTGCTTCATCTTGTAAGCGTAATTTCATATTTTTCTCAACTTCAAGGGGAGATGATTCTGAACTTATTCTTACGTTGCTCATTTACGATAGGGGTTGAGTACTCATTGATATGAAAACACTGTAAAAGTTTTAATGTGTTTACGAACCCACCCACCCTCTCACACATATATTTCATAGGCATAAAAAAAAATGGTAAGAAATAAAACACCATATTTATTTAAACTAAAATGTCTACATCAAAACAAAAAGTTAACATAGAACACAAATAAAATAATTTGATTCTACTGGGAATCGAACCTTGGACCTCTCACATGTGAAGCGAGCGTGTAACCACTACACTACGGAACCGCTTGAAAAATAACCTTCTAACTAAGATATTAAGGTGCACAATTTTAAAACTTTTTACCAGCCGGTTAACTTTTTATACTTGGTTGAATACACCTACCCCTTGACTCGGTTGGGCGTTTTCTATGGATTTACCCTATATCCAAAATATATAGGTTTTTGTAATGGGATATACATATATTTTGACAATTAATTTAATAAACGTACTCGACTGGATTTTGTTAAAAGATACTGAAAAATTGTCATTGAAAGAGAATTGTGCCTTTGATGTCCAATAATATATGCACTTATCTGGATAAAATGGCAAAAACGACAACAAATGGTTCAGTGACAAGAAACTTTAATTACGTTTTATGTCACTTGTAAAGTGATGAAATGCATATATTGTACATATTTATTTAACACAACATATTTTCTACACACTGAAAGCATTTCAAGAAGTTTTACCATTCCAATCTCAAGAAATTTTACTTTAAGTATGCCTACCCCAATTCATTTTCACGCAATGAATTTCAGTATAAATTTGTATATCACTTCTTTTTGGGGGTTTTCTAGTTGCTTATTAAAAGCTACAGTTATAAACCATGACATGTGAAGAAATTTAGCTAACTTTGAATTAATATTGAAATAATAATACATTAACAAGAGAACCGCATAACGGGTGTCACGCTCGGCTGCGAAAGCTTGTCAGATTTTAGAAGTCACAGTGACCTTGACCTTTGACCTAGTGACCCAAAATGGGTGTGGCGTGTAGAACTCATCAAGGTGCATCTGCATATGAAGTTTCAAAGTTGTAGGTGGAAGTACTGTGATGTTAGAGGCAAAGTTAAAGTTTTATATTAGAGGTCACAGTGACCTTGACCTTTGACCTAGTGACCAAAAAAATGGGTGTGGTGTGTAGAACTCATCAAGGTGCATGTACATATACAGTTTCAAAGTTGTAGGTGGAAGCACTATGATGTGAGAGGCAAAGTTAAAGTTTTATATTAGAGGTCACAGTGACCTTGACCTTGGACCTAGTGACCCAAAAATCGGAGTGGCGTGTAAAACTCACGAAGGTGCATGTACATATGAAGTTTCAAAGTTGTAGGTGGAAGCACTGTGATATGAGAGGCAAAGTTAAAGTTTTATATTAGAGGTCACAGTTACCTTGACCTTTGACCTAGTGACCAAAAAATGGGTGTGGAATGTAGAACTCATCAAGGTGCATGTACATATGAAGTTTCAAAGTTGTAGGTGGAAGCACTATGATGTAAGAGGCAAAGTTAAAGTTTTATATTAGAGGTCACAGTGACCTTGACCTTTGACCTTGTGACCCAACAATGGGTGTGGCGTGTAGAACTCATCAAGGTGCATGTACATACGAAGTTTCAAAGTTGTAGGTGGAAGCACTTTAGTTTTAGAGCCAATGGAAAGGTTTTAGCACGACGGCGGACGTTGGACGACGGACGACGAAGAGGCTATGGCAATACCTCGGAGTTTTTTCCGAAAACACCCGAGCTAATAACATAATCTTATGGTCACCTAAAGTCAAAAGGCAACATATGAATACAGGCGCAGTTCACCACAAAATGTCAAAATTGTCCCAATATTACGTAGCATAAAGATGTATAAGTTATCATGTTTCTTTAAACATGTAGCACAATAATATACACTTATATTTTAATAAAAACAGCCAGATTAATGACAACTATATGTACATAATTTAGTATCAGTATAAAGCCATTGCGTGATTTTGACTGGCCGCGTGTCATTTGAAAGCCATATTATCTCGTTCCGTCTCGTTTTTTTTGCGTTTGTTACTTTTGGTAGTCCCTCATCGTTTTTAGCAATGAAAGTATCCCCAAAGTCATCCTCTCCGGAGCTAGAAAATATGGCTTTCAAATGACACAAGGCCAGTCCATATCCCGCAATGTTTTCAGCTGTTGGTCGCTTTAGAGTTCCTCTATGCAACAGCACGTCTAACAATCTAATGTTCTTTGCTTTTAAGACTTTTCATGACTTAAACAAACTGAATATTGGATTGCAGTAACAGTAAAGATGTGGGCCATATTGTCAGTAATTAAACATTTTTAAGCAAAGATCCCAATGCTTCAACATCATCAGGAGCACTGTGGGCGTTGCAGGTTTCCTGGAGAACACGTTTACTAGATCTTCCTGTTTGTGTGACTGTCCAGAATACGATTTTTGAAAACCGGCAAAGTGTCAACAAAACTGCTTACACAATTACAAAACGTTTCAAAACAGTGTGTGTTCAGCAATGCACTAACCAAAACCGGAAAATCAAACCTGCGCCCATTATGAGCAACAAAAATGGCTCTGGGAAACATTGCAAGCCACATCATACAATCATGTAGAGAAGTTTCAATTGATACACTATCAACACTTCCACCATTTACACGCATTATGCCATGATCATCAACAGAGATGCCGAACATTTTCAGAGCTTCGGAAGAAATTGGCACTGTTGTCTTCACATATGTCAAGAACTTAAAACCCGTCTTCAAATGCACAGCAGCAATCTGAGTAATATCAGGCATTACTGTACCTCGAACTGAAATACAAAATTAAATTCACACAATGCTTATTTCATGAATTTTATAATTTCCCTTTAAGTTTCATTCTGACGCCTTATATGATCGTTGGTTATGAGAAAAATCAAATTTCAGCACAACAAGCACATTACATATTGACAAGTCGTTGAACTCAAATTATTGCTTGTGAAAAGAATTTACCATTTATATGAATAGCTCAGAATTTTAATATACCTATTCTCCTTTATAAGATTTATTACTAAAAGTAATGCATTTATTTAAAAAAATGTAATATTTGGAATAGCTTTTAATATTTATAATCACAATCACAAATATTTTTAATAATGTGCCTGCCCTGGGATTCTAACCAAAAATCTTAAAAAGAAATGTAATTTTACCAAACTATGAACACAGTGCCTTTAATAAAACAATTATTATTAATATGTTTCATGTTCTTCTGGAATAGGAAATAAGTTTATGAGAAAAAATACTGACATTTGGCACCAGAATAGTCAATGACATTGTATTAAAAGTTATTTTTTACACTTACTCCATTTCTTTCGCATAAGCATCAATGGCAGCCTTGTAAGACGACGCAGTTGAGATTTTCTTGATTCTTAAGATTTCTATTTGCAATAAGCGTTATGTTTAGAGTGGTTAGGAAGTTATTTACCTTCACCGGCCTGCCCAAACTGACTTTCATTGCTGAAAAGAGAATTGAAAATGATAAGAACATGAAAACGAAATAAGGCCGTAGTTACTGACGTTACAATGTATTTTCATAGAATCCATTCGTTTAATCATTACATTATTAAATAACATGAATGAGCAATCAGTTGGATTTAACAACACAAATGCGAAACTAAATTTGAAAACTGAATATGAAGGACACTGGAATGTTTCCTTATATATTACACGATAAACAAATATTCACTGGGAATGACACTTGGAATTTTAAGGGGTCTGAAAATCTGTAAGAAGTCCAAAGATCAATAGCAATTGTACAATGATTTAATATTAATAGAAATGGCAGGTTGAAAAATGAAGACATGCATACCTGTTCCAAGCTTGGTATTTACGTCAAAGCATGGCATTCCCCTGATCTTGAGATGGTGCTGCTTTCCATAAGCAACACGATTGACTTTTCTACAGTCAGGGTTTTCACAAACAATGTATAAATAACCACTTAGGCCATTTTGTAGTTCGCCAACAATGTTATATATTGTCAAAGGAATGGGACACATATTACAAACTTGACCATGCTGTAATTTGTTAAGCAAAACCTCCAGCTCAATGAGTCAATCAATCTTCTTCCATCCCCCCACCCACTTCTGCTTACTCTTTTGCAAATGCGAATAGCTTTTACGTGAGTCATTTTCACACAAATCGCCATCGCAGAGCTCGGTAAATGAATACTTGTTATCGAACACAACGTTGTCGATCGGTGTCTGCTTCATTTTCGATTTTGTAAATCGCTCGCTTTTATTTCGCACTTTCATTTTGCTAAGAAAATGTCAACAATCGTGACGTCATGAGCACAAATATTTTATGAAACGAATTAATTTAACTTATATTTGTAGTGTATAGTTATTAAATCTTAAAGAGATAAGCAAATTTAACTCTTAAAAAATATACAAATTTATTTCGTGTATCGACATGTATTTTGATGCGTACCTTATCTGAGTGTTTGTTTTGTGGACTTGTAGTATAGGCCAGTTCTGTGAAATCTTGCACCACACTGTTGTATTCGGATGTTACTTGTGCAGAAAGGGTCCAACGGTTTTGCATAACCTCGTTATACCCACTGGCTCGATTGAGAGAACCTGTGTTCTTAAGATACCTCATCAATGTTTGCTCAATGGCAAGATCACTGCTTAGTTGAGCCTAGCATTGATTGCTTCTACGAACAACGTGAACAAAATGAACCAACTTGCGATAAACTTCTGAAAATGTTTCATATAGGCTGCTCATTGGCTGAAGATAGGTATAAGATCGCAGGTATTTGAAGAACCCAGCTTCATCAAAGACCGCAAGATAATTGGATACTGCCTTCAAATGCATGATCCAACAACCAGTGTGACCCCTCTTACTCAACATCCTTGCCTTGCTTACCGTAAGATGATAATTCAGCAATAATTGGTTTGTCTGTGTGGTTTGAGAAAGTTCATGTTTCTTCTTCTCTGTAATCGTCTCGAGTTACATCTAGATGTCAGAACATGAAGCGTCTGCGTCGTCTCGCCCCTAATAATGGAAGAGTACAAGTCCTCTTCCTGATCAAGCAGTATCTGGATCTCGGGATCTGTCTGATATGAGCTGGCTGTGAAGGCACTTGTCAATACGACAATTGCCCTGCAAAGCCGTCTGGACAGCTTTCCCTGTCAAAATTTGCACAATTGCATTGTGCCCATAGACAGTCTCAAGTATGCTTTAGACCGGTTCCTTCAATGATGAATCCTATGGCACCCAGCAAGTTCATGAGTGTATGAAAACACCCCAATATCAGAACAATACTTTTCAGGCAACTATTTTGTGGCACATCATTGATGATTTCGGCAGCCGTCCAAACCAAGAGTTTGTCAAATGTTACAATGGTGGGAAGGTTGTGGTTCATGGCAAGGTTACAGACAGAGTCTAATGTAAACAGAATGCACGACTTATCCATTGAGTACAAATAATTATCGGCAAGGACTTGACTGACGACTGGTCAAGGTGATGGCTTTTCTGATGCAAAATTTGCAAAATTTTCTGTAAATTCGGAAGCTGAAGGAGACTTCTCACAAAATATCGATCCTCTTGTCATAACCCAGAAATCGCGGACGGTCCTCTAAAACTACCTCATAACAAGCATGCCTTGCTAACCGGTACTCCAAGATAGGAGTTTCGTCTTATTTCTAGTGTTAAGCTCTGTGGCCTGTTTTTTGCGGAGTCAGACAATTTGTCCGTAGTGAGGGCTTCTAGATGTATTGACACCCATCCCATGAAAATTACATTTACCGTCAATAGTGATCAACACTATCGGCGGCAATGAGAACAGACATTCCCAAAAAATCTATATCACTGCCCAGAATATCAAGTTCCACAAAATTCCCTGTATTCGACAATTTCCTTCGAACGATGTAGATTATTGATTTGAACAGTGAGTCCCACTTGTAGTGTGGCAATAACAGCTTGTGAACGACTTGCTTCAATAAAAGCATGACCAACTGTCACAAACTAGCGCCTTTTGTTTTTCTTTAGAATAATCATATGACATCTGAACAGGAATTACATAGTACGTACCCAGCCAAAATGTCCTGTGTCTAATTTAACCTTACAGCCACATTGTATGGAGTTTTTATGACTTTTAACACCCCCATTTGATTGCCTTGTGGTTCTTTTTTGTACAGAACTACAACTTTGCTTTGCAGCATAACTTTCAATGTCTTTATCATTTGTGTACTGCTGACGACATGTGTATGCACTTTAGGGACAGCCTTTGTTACAAGATCATACGTGCGCTTTACACCAGCTTCATTTATTCGTTTCACTCCCTGCCGCTGAAAAGCACCTTAGTAATTCTTGGAAATCCAAATCTCCTCCTTGCCTTTTGGACACAAATATCTTGTCTGGATGTGTTTGCACTCATTTTTTAATCATTTATGACAAAAAGAGGCATTAATAACTTGTTTAATGCTCGGATTTGAAATGCTGCAATTAACACAGAAAGGGCCTTATATAATGGCATTGTTGGCGCAACACTCAAAAACAAACAAGTAGGCGGCAATGTTTAGCACACGCAGGTCTGATATGTTTATTTAATGGTGGTCTGTTTTTACATTTTGCTGTTTATGACGCTTGAGCTTCAATAAATGAATACAAGGTTAATAGGGATAAATAATTAAAACAAAACATGAAAATTAACTTATTATAAAATTTCGAAATAAGAATAACACGTTTGAGTCAATATATAGTAATGTACTTACGGTCATTGTATTAGCGGTCATATGGACGCCATGTTATATTTCTCTGTTACGTTATATACTAACACAGTTTTGTATTATCGTTATTATTTATTTTCCACTAAAACCTTAGAATAAAAACCAAAATAGTAAATAAATTTGAGTAGAAACTCACATAGTTATCATCATTAATATATTTTGGTGGCCATCTTGGGCGCCATCTTGAAAAAAAAACACTTCCCGGTGGTCCGATTTGTTATTAAGGACACTTTTATCCTACCAGAAACAGTTAAAATACCTTTTGAAAGCAATTTTTAGGGGATTGAGTGGATTTTTTTCATATATTGACCCGACTTAATAAACAGAATTATTAATTTACAATTAAATGTCTCACATTTTACCTCTGCTTAGGAAATAGTTTCCTGCGAAATCCTTCATGGTGATTACAAGTTTTACATTTGTCGAACAAGAAGCCTCCGTCTTTGTAAATACAAAGCATTTCTTGGTTCCACATTCTCTCTTATGCACGTGAATTGCCTTTCAGGTTGCTGTATCTCGTTGCTGTCAGGAATATCCACACCGAAGAATGACATGTCAAAGTATCTATGTTCGAGAAAGTCCAGCATTTCAGGGAAGGATTGGTTCATCAAAATATCTGAGCTATAATACGTGTAAAATTTACCAGCACACTCCCCGTACATTTTTGTCACTGCGTCGTCAAATTTCTTCAATTCAAGGTCCCAGTAGTCCTTCTTTTTTGAAAGTGAAACGTTTAGAGTTTTTAATTTGTATGTTGCTTCAACAACTATCCCACCGAAAATTGCGGCTGAAGTTGACAGAACTTCTAAAGTATGTCTTGTCGCACCTGTTGAGGTCGCCAATCGTATTGAATAAGGTTGCAGGGAGGAATAATATTGTAAAGATTGTCCAAATAATCATTGACGCCTTTAACAAAAACACTCATGTATTTGTCACTCTCATTTACCGTCGCTTGGGCGATATTTTTTATGTCGCGAAACCTGTTACTAGTAGCCCTTTGCAAATCATCAACTTTTGCTAGTCGCGATTTCAACTCTTGTTGAGCAAAAATATCTACCATGTTCAACTGAAGAATGTGTAAGTTTTTTAACACTGAGTCAATCTTTTGCGACACCTCCATTTTGTGTGTTGCAATTGGTTGTATGTATCGGAGAAAATCCCGAACACGTCCGCCCCTAAACCAAATAAATCTAAACAAAATCCGCCTATTTGTTGAACACATTGAGCTGTTCTCCCAGCTGATGCGTTTTGTACAATTAATATCGTAGACATATGTTTTTCATGAAGTTGCCGCGCCATGTTTCCAATTAAAAATAAACAAATTGGCAATCTTTTAAAAATGTTTATATTCTCTTTCTATAAGGCCTTCCTAATCGAGACAATCTTAATATATAATTGCATGAGTATATATCTCGATGGTCTCAACGCTTATATCTCAATGGCAGGTATTGGCAGGTTATCAAAAGCTTAAGATAACGAAATCAATCGATAGTTGTTAGGGCGGATCGTTTTTACCTGTCCATAAAGGAAGATACATCATGTTTAAAATTATATGAATTTATTATCAGAGACAGATATAACATGTTTACAAATAGATTTATAACAGACATGGAAAAGTTCTATCATAAATTGTGTAAACATTTCGTATTAATCCTGCTTGTCGACGTTTCATCTGCGCACACGACCAATAAAACATTTACATGGGCAGTTGGCTAGATCGGAGTGTTTAATACGAAGATATGATGATGAAAAAGTACAACACGGGTGTAAACACATCTGTCTATTTCATTAATTGACGAGTGTTTTGCAGTTGACAAACAAAACCATTATTCCCTGTGTATTGGATTAAATTAACACTCGGAAACGCAGAACTTATGCTATTTTGCCACAATTTTGTCCATAGTGGATTTTTTTTAAATGTCTTCATGCATCTTTCTTGAACAATTATTTTTAACGTTTCATTTCTTTATAAATGCAGTACATATAAGAAGCACATATTGCCGTCAAAGCGTGCAAATGGTCTCCTAGATTATGTCGTTGTTTAATAAGATCAGAGGGATCACGTTGAACATAACACGTTAATTAAGATGCCAATACTGACTTTGCATTGCTAAACATTGATTCCCAGTCTTAATACTTTGTGAATGAATAGTGCAATACTGGTACAAGTTTTTATTTTATTTTACTCGATGAGCTCTGTCAGATCAAAGACGATATGCGTGTTCTCCTTTCTTGAGAGTATTTTTTTTTTAAATGACTGATATTTTATGCTCTAATAGACCACTGTTCATTTAATGTGCCCGCGATACCATGACACTTCAAAGTATTACGCTTAGATTGATTATCGATCTGATCAGGCTTGTCTTTCATGTCACTAACTTGATTTTTTAGATATACGTTGTTCTGTTTTAATTGTCTATAATCCTCATTAAGATTACTCACATGTGCAATAACATCGTCGATTTTAGAGTTTATTTAAGACACATTAGATAAATGGAATGTTTTTCATGTATACTATTATTTATATTTCAAATCAAATCACGGTTGTCCGAGTGGTTTCCCTCAGAGGTGGGCATGATGTTGAGGTTTGGATGGGGTCGTCATCTACCTTTGGTCGAGACTGGCATTGCGTGGGTGGTAATTAAATAGTGCTCGATTTAGAAGAAATACGTCGTTGTCTTGTATCTTGACCAGAGTTTTACGGCAATGCTGATTTCAACATACAATAGAATGGTATTTAAGTTTTGAAAATGAAATTGTAGAACACCTTTTGTTTAGTATTTATGATCACAAAGCAAGAGCAAGTGTGTTATATTTAAAAGTACCGGGCTGAAATGTCATATCGTCCGCTTAAAAGTGGTAAGTGCCTGTAAACGTATACGGATTATGTAGAATGCTCGCGTATTCCAATAATTGTTACCTCAATGAATAAATATATGCAGGGCCGGCGCCAGATCATTTGGCATCCTAGGCAAACCTATGGCACTGTGCCCCGCACCAAAAACTCCTAATTATCTAATTAATTTTATTTTACACAAATGAATCCTGCGCGGCCGTGTTTTTCAAATCATAATTTCATTCAATATAATATATACACGTATAATGGAATATAATGTAATTTCAAAACTTAATTTTCGCGCTTTTGCTTTAGTTAATGTAGAAACGAGTTCAATGTCTCCAGCAATTTTATGTTCAAGTGACAGTGTAGCCAGTCTAACAAGTTTTTGTTGTGTCATGAATGTTTGCATATATGTTTTGTTATGAGTTTGAGCTTCGAGAAACTTCGACCACCACAAGCCATAGAAACTGGAATTGGCAAGAGGATTCGTAGAGCCAAAACAGTGTATTGGACAATATCTGTTTGATTATTTTTCAATGTAATATCTAGTTAATCATTTTCCGATGTAAACCGTGGAACTCGTTTTGAAATGGCTTTCAGTTCACTGCTAAGATCAAATACATCAATATCTTGCGAGTCTCCGTGTTGCAAATCTTTCTTATGATTCAAGAAATGTTTCATAACTTGTTTTAAAGTGCAAACTGTGAAAATCATATATGAAACCAAACAACAAAGTAATTTGTTGCATCATAGTGAATCCTTCTTGAACCGATTATATTGCTGTGTAAAGAACAGCGAAGTAATTTGAATTTGTAATTTGGATCCTGAATAAGTTCGTTGTCATATCATTCGTATGCGAATTATTTCTATTCTCTTCTGATAAGGGTTGGTTCTGGTTCGAAAAGTGATGTTATCTCTAAATTAACTCCAATTTAAGCTGCACTAATCCGTGTTTTCTTAAACTCCGTGTCATCTCTGCGGTAAACATTTACATTCTTTGTTGCATCCAGATGGTTGATGACGCCATTATTATCTTATTATTTTTCTGAAGTTGTTTATTAGTCATATTGATCTCAAACAGCACGTCATACAAAACAAACAGACGACAGACAAACTTCAAACTAGATATGGCTTTTGCAATACCCCGTGTATCGGTTCGTTATGTAAAACCAGATGCGCTTGATAAATTTATATCGTCCGTAATCTCTGCAAGAGCAACCTATATACCATTAAGCTGATAACGAACTGGTAGGTTTAAAAGCACCTTTTAGACTTTCCCGTCTTGTTTCACTCAGTGGTTTAACAGTGATATTAAAACATGTCGATTTAAAACTTTACTGATAATTGGATTGATTACATTTTAGTGGAGTGACGCTGTTTTAACACTTGGTTATATTATAGTAAATGTTACCACTGAGGGTCAGAAAGGATACACAAAAATTAAGTATGATATAACCTAGTGAGAAAACAGCTTTACGCCACTAAACAATTACTCAATCCATTTATTTCTAAACGGCGGATTTTTTATTTATTTAAATTTCTACGAAGCTCATAGTGCCGCACTGTCGCCCCGTTAATATTCCGCCTTAAGCGACCGCCTAGTTCGCCTAGTAGTTAAAGCTTGTCGAGCTTAATTGTTGAATAGTGCAGATTGACAATCGGTGGCGTATCATCATACTTTGTGTCGGAAATGTTAATATTGACTGCAAACTTCAAAATAAACAGTCAATGTTTGACTTCATAAGGAACTTAATTCGATCTCAAAGACCACACAGGTTGACATGGCAGCACAATACTATCAGATTACAGTAACCAATCGGGTTTATTCTAGTTTATTAGAGCCAATGGCCTTTCGACGTGGAAGTGTTTCCTTGACCTTTGCACCTCAGTGTAATTTGAAATTTAGTGCTGTATATTGAAACTGCTTTATTATTTTGACTTTTAAGGAATTATCTTAGTTTTATGCATATACTCGTATACCTTTCGGGGTGACGAAAATGTACGAATTAATGCGATATTGCACAAAAGTCGTTAGATGTTTTAATCATTATCTTCGTTTCTTGAGACAACAATCACTTGTCTCTACTCTCAAATCTCTTACCCATGTCTCAATCTCTATTCAGCGATTCGAACTTTTTTCGTTTCCACTATTCATACATATGATCTTGTTTTTCTAGATGATTTGTACAAGATCCTCCAGCTCCAGACGCCGCTGTCTTGAATCTCATTTTATTTACATGCGTTCAGTTTTTGTCTTTGTCAGGATGTTTGTGCATTTGTAGTTATTATCTGCTGGCTTTTCTCGTTCCCTTTCCTGATGTTGTGCTGTACACCTCCTCCGTTCGATCTTCGCGTTTGTGCGCGTCATCAACGCACTCCTTTATTGTTGCGAGTTCATCGACATTGGAGCCAAGGCTTTTTACCAGTGCCATAAGGCTTAAAATACTTATGTTAGCAATCTGTCTTATTCATCGAGACTTTCTTCCTCGCGCAATGCAAGATAGGACGATACACTTTGTTCCATCGAACCACCTGAATTTTGAGAGAGTAAATACGATCTTAATACAATACATCTTTTTTCTCAAACACGAATAAATACATGCATATCAACGTGGAATGTTAATTTACTATATATATCTTCAGATGAAATAATGTATCATGTATTGCTTATTTTAATGAAATTCAACACGACCAATTTAATGCCAAAAGAGACATGTTTATTCATGTTTTTTTGAAGACAAATCTCAGATTAGTGCGGATTTCATAATAATGTTCATGTCTCCGTACATATATGAATGTTCTGCTGTACAGCAGACAAGTATATCAAATGAATAACATTCTTTTAACGTTAACTTCATTGTACTTCTTGTTCTGAACTTGTATTCTACTGCTTTATTCTCAACGTTTTGTCTGTTGTTAATGCTATTTAATGTTATCACAACGATAGTTTTATGTTAGCGGGAAATGATTACATTGGGGAAGCACTGCCATATCTTTAGTTATAATCTCATACATTCAGAAAGGCATTATTTAATTTTCAAGTCAATAATATATTTGTAAAAGGGCTTTAATTTAAAACGACACAACATCTTATACTCTTATACTTTTAAAATTATTTGATAAATTAAGAATCGCAATAAATACGCCTCGCATCATACACCGCAAAACATGCATGTTATGAGGTCCAAAGTCAACTCGTTTATTTTTAAATTTTACTTCCGCTGTTTTCCGAGCATACGCGCTTTGAGCGAGTGGTCTCTTTATTTACACCATATAGACCTGTTTAAATATATCCCCGTCAGCTGTTTCTTTAACGTATTCGTGGAAAAGGAAGAAATCCCATATTGCAGGACAAAGTTATTGGCCAGACTAGAGCATGTACTTTAAATACTTCGATATAAGGAATATAAGGCATATGCAAATACTCCTAATGTTAACTGTGACATTTAACTAAAAGCGAGCTACATGTTAAACGTTGTTGCAAGCGATACGTCTTATTGATATGATGATAATTTGTACACAATTATCTCGATGTTACATAATACACGACATTTTATCATGTCGCATAGTCGATGGAACACAAGAACATACACACGTCAATTTTAGTTTTCATTGATAATTAATTTTGATGATTAAAATCTAACACAACGTTTTGCAGTGCTCGAAATGTACAAGATGAAAGCTCTGAACAACAAGATATTTGGGGCGGCTTAACGGCCCCGCGACAACAAGTAATTTCATGTATGACATATCTGCCCTGTTATCTAACGTGTACTGACCTCCCTACCATAGTTAACACCCAGAGCTAGATGGTTATCAAACAATCACGGCCATATTCCACTGTTGCTTTGTAAATATTACTCCGCCTTTGCACGTGCTCATTATTGATTGGCTGACTGACTAACTAACCGATTAAATCACGTGGTAGGAATCACATGTCCTTGACCACACCACCACGCTCGACCAGCCTGACGAGGGTGCTCCGATGGTTGATTAGCGTACAATTCCCGAGGCAAGGAATTACACTTTGATAATCAACAACCCGGCATCTTTTATGTAAACTAATTATTTTGGCATATGTTATGTAAAACAGTCTTAAGATGAATGTTTGTTTGACCTTCACGTCACATTGTTGGTCTGAGACGCATTAACATATGCGCATTAAGGTGTGAATATTTTCACTCTGATGACTAATCATTTTTGGCACCTTTTATGCATACTTATCATTTTGGTTTCTGTTACAAGTCACATTGTTTGTCTGACACGCAATAACATACGCGCATTAAAGCGAGATTATACGAATTGTTATATGTGTTAAATTGAAATTAATTGATAAAATATGTTACAATAACACCAAATAGGAAAGAAAAAAATATACATTGAAGACGAATTTCATAAAATGCAGCAAAGACAAATTAGCGCCCCGAGCCGATTGTGACGAAGATATTTCGTACATATTGTCCTACAATAAACGAATCATTCGTCATTTTAGTTTGTGTTCGTGTGTCGTATGAATAGATTGCGTTGCAGAAATTTAAAATAAACCGGTAAAGGGGCCGTCAAACAGATTTTGGCATGTATTGAAGCTTGTCATTAAATGTTTAAATGCTTTATATTGATAAATTGAAACATTTGAACTATAAATCTCCAGTAAAAAAACAAGAATACAATTTTAAAAAAGGAAAAAAAAGTAATCCTAAATAGGGTTCGAACCACTGACCCCTGGATTCCTGGAGTCTTGGAGTAAAAAGCCTCCCAACTAGAACACTCGACCATCCACGCTCACATTCAGAGCGGATGTATTGTTGTAACTTTATAAGCAATCCTCGTAAGTTCCCAAAATATCGAATCGCGTCGATACGACGCTTTATCTGTTGGACGGCCCCTTTAAACTAAATTTAGATTCACACCGTACATGCATGATTTACATGCTGGCAAATTCGACTGTACAGACATTTTCGATTTCAGAATTAAATATCTGGCTTATTTCGTATTTTTCGACACATGTTCTTCTTAACTTTTATTTTAATTTATATTGAAATATATGTTTAATAAGTTTTTTTTACACATTTTATATAAATTAATAAATATTTGACAAAATCGTATAATCTCGCTTGAAGGTATGCATATCTGCGTTTTGTTTTTGCTGTTTTACGAAACATAAAAATCAAAATTCATCTACCTCATCCCATTTTATTATACTCTTCTCAACCAAATATCTATAAAAATAATTTCCACAATCCAAGTATACCTTTTCTACAACTATGGCTATAATGATAAAATATGTATAAATCATTTTTAAAAATTCAATTGTTTTATGTATACAATTATGAACCCAAATATTCGTTACGTTACAATTAGTCGGGAACAAATGCTAAACTTCCCCTACACATGCAAATACACACTATCATCATTCTATGCAGTATTGATATCAATCCATAAGGTATAGAACATACGCCAATCATGTTTCATCATTTTGTATGGAGGTGAGAAATACACAAATAAATGCATGGTATGCAGACGTACATACATGGTGAAAGTAACGTTATATTTAATTGACACAGATATCTTAACGACAAAACGAACGACCTTAAATATAGTTTGATAGAGTTAGAAATGATACAGAAGATACGATACTTATTTGATATCTTTAACTCGGTTAAACACATTCGCGTTTGAATTTGAGTAGAGAAGATGGTGCGTAAATTGGTACGCGAATATTGTAAATATTAAAAAAAAAATGATGATTTCAACATCCTTTCAAAACAACATATATATATGGATTTATGGAACGCTTTTTTAAACCAGTAATGTTCTAAGCAAACTTTAAAATAAACCATCCAGGCATTTAAGCGAAATGTGCAATAGGTGTGCAGATATAGCCTCTTATGACATGGAACTATCATCTTTCGAGAAACATGGATCCCGTTCTCAGGATCGTGTAGTTCGTGATATAAGTTGCCGTTAGCGTACATTTATGAGAGGTTCAACAATCAACATCTGTCGATTTATCGTGATTGTGTAATATAAGTTAGCGTTGGACCATCGCGCGTTCGAAATAATGGGAACGTGCATCACAAGGCAGGTAACCAAACCGTTATGCACAATTGTTTAAAATTAACTTCATTCATTAAATCGTAAAGCTTTATAATTAATGTTAGATGAATGTTTTAAATATTTGTGTACGACATGTGCCTTTAATTCTTCTATACAATGTTCATATAAATAGTTTACATTTAAACTTTTTTATTTGTAATTGATTGTGGTTGTCTTTATATGCTTGTGTAGTATATACTGTTTAAAGGACGACTGCGCTGACCAAAAAAACGTGGATTCGTACGATGTGCAATGTGTGGTATCCAGTGAAGATATGCGCGTGGATAAATTTACCATTATCACATCTACTCCAAGTCAACAGCAGGAAATAACAAAACGTAAATATCTACCCCGCTCAAGATAGTCTATTTAAAGAGTGTATTTAGTTATCAACATGTTATGTGCTCAATCTTAAACCAGCCAGTGGATATAAACGAAGAAGGATTAATAAAATACATAAGCCAGTCATTGGACTCATAAATCGAATGTTGTTCACTTCAATGAATTTGATACCACCGACCTGTTAATCATACCACCGATACCGACACTTGTTCTCTTAGTTGGAGCACAAACAATGATTATGTACTTTGTTACGTATGTACAAATCTGCTCAAATTAGTGAGGATGTAGAAACCTTTATTTGTGTTAAACAGTATAACTTACAGGTTAAGATATTTTTTTAAACTTTAGTCAATCATATTCATGTGTTAATTTAGGATTGTGATAATTAAATATTGTGTTTGAACACAAATAAAAACACTTTAAGTGTTAACATACGATTTACATGTATACTGGTTATTTTCTCTATTTAGCTTTAACTATGTTTTCAAACCGTCACGTGGTCTCCGGATATAGATAGATAGATAGATAGATAGATAGATAGATAGATAGATAGATAGATAGAGAGATAGATAGATAGATAGATAGATAGATAGATAGATAGATAGATAGATAGATAGATAGATAGATAGATTGATAGATAGGTAGGTAGGTAGGTAGATAGATAGATAGATAGATAGATAGATAGATAGATAGATAGATAGATAGATAGATAGATAGATAGATAGGTAGATAGATAGATAGATAGATAGATAGATAGATAGATAGATAGATAGATAGATAGATAGATAGATAGATAGAAAAAAACGCGTTTTCCCTTTGCAATAATTACCGTCATCCGTTCGCGTTTTTCTCATTTACCGTTATGGACTCCAATGGTCGTTACTCCCCAGACTTCATTCGAAGAATACCTAAACGTTAAGTGTTATCTTAATGGTTATCGGTTTTCTCATCAATATTTATGTAAAAGAAAAATTTCGAAAGCCGTTTCCTTCCATATTATATTATGTACTGACAACGCCAAAAAATAGTATGTAATAGTTGCTTCCAATTTGGTCAATTATGAACCGTGCATTCTTAAAATTATTTAAAGGCAAAGCATGATGAGTGACATTATGCCAAACCATATAAAATATGATGAAAAGGATACATTGACGATTGCATTTAATCTTGGAAGACAGTTAAGAATGTTTAGAACACCTAAGTCTAAGATAGTTTAAACGTATAGAAGCGTCATATTATTAGCTTTTCTGTAATTGAACGAAAACCACACGTTAAGATGAACAACATCTTAAACGTTTCAAGAACCCTTTATGTGTTTTATAAAAACAAGGTCTGAGATTTATACAGACAAATGCAGTGATATTGCCAAAACTTACATGTTTTGTGTAAACCACATTTCAATAAATAGTTAAAATTTAGCAAGACAAAATAAGTGCCTCAAAATCGAAAAAGATTTTTTTTATTTCTGTTGAAATACTTATTAAACCCTGAACTGAAAAATATTGCTTTCCTTGATCTAGAAAGCCAAGTCAACGATGAAAAAGTTTACAGAAGTAGGCCACACTATTTGGAAGACACAGACACTTCCGACCAAGAATCAAGCTGTTCTGAGGAAAGTGATGAATTTGATGTAAGTTTATATAATGGAATAGTGGTTTAGTTTGAACGAAAACTGTTCGTTCCAATGGTGTTAATAAACCTGCAAACGCGAAAACAATCCTTTGTGGACAGCATGAATAGTCATAAATATTTATAACAAAATAATGTTCTATCATGTTAAACGGTATCCAGTAATAAGCCTTGAATTACGTAAACAATGTATCAAACACTTCACTGTTAATACTGATAATTAGTTTTATAGGAAACATGACATATTTTCGCAGACCGACATGGAAGACTGTCTGAAAGAAATGGTCACGCTATTAGATAACGGCTACATACCATCTAATACAAAAAACAACGAATGTGAGTAAATTGCACTGATTAAATGTAATTGTCACTGTCAAAAGTCATATTGTTTTGCCTATGTACAGTAGTTTATTAGCCTCACAATTTTTCGGGTTTAAGCGTACAGAAGTTTCCGTTTAATAACTAGAAAACGTTTTGATATATATTTATATTACTCTGTATATTTAATAACCTTATATGAGGACCTTGCTCAAGATTGAATTAGGAATGGATTGGGTTAATATCAAGGACACAGTTACTAACAAAAAGGACACATTTTCTTTCGGCACCACGATAAGAATGCTTTTCAGTATGACGTTTGCGTTACACTCTCCGTCTTCACATGTTTGATAAGTTAATCTAATATTTAACTATTATTTCGGACGCGCTGTACTATTCTCATTATTGAATTATGAACGTTAAGAATAACCTTGAATTTCTAGCCAGCGACAAAGAAACGTCTCCTCCCCATGGAAATAATGTGCTATATGATCGTTTAATGAATGATGATTAAGAGTTCAAATTTGATCGGGAGGACGCGCGCTAACTTAAAAAAAACTCAATATGGAACAAATGTTATCAGCTTAAAAACTCTTGAACGAATTAAGCTATTGTAAAGTAATGTCATACATAAATAGCTTCAACACCTCTGGGGATCGCATTCCAGGTGGGCGTGGTCGATGTCGCTATTTATTTATAAACAATATAATATTATATATTAATTTGATAAAAGGTTATAGAGAGAAAAATGTTAGGGGACAAGAAATTTAGCCAATAACTCTTTGAAAAATAAACACAAAAGCCAGAATAATGTGAACTTGCATGTCCTCTTCGAGGTATCGCGCGGAAATGTAAAGCTTCATTAGATTATTTTATATTCAAAATGGTAATACATCACTGAAATATCATTGGCGCATTACCACTTAAGAAGTGGCTCATGCCCTATATATAGGGGTGATGCGTATACAATTTTATTAATTCGGATCATAAATGTTCGAGATCTAGTTTGGAAACGAATTGTCGTTCAAGCAAACATTTTCCAAACAATCAATGTGACGGTAGAATCTGGCAATATGCGCATTCCCATGTATGGGATACTTGAAACAAACGTAAAGTTAATTGAAATATGTATATTATTAATAAAAAGGGGCAATAACTTCCTTTACTATTATTTAAGCCAAAAAACCTGAACATACACGCATGTTCACATCCAATAGATGCTGCATATAATGTTTGATACATTTCGAATAATTAGTGTCCGAAATAAAAATCGCCAAATCGACAGAGAGGTACGACCTCCCAATATGAGCATTTCTAGCATAAACGGCAAGTGCATATCATTTTCCAAAAAATTCCTTCGATCTAACGTTGAAACACAAACAAAATTTGAAAAATAACGTTCAAAGGACTCCTTCCTTTAACATTCTGGCGAGGAACGACCCTAACACAATTAACACATTCTTCATATCAAATATAATAAAAATCGGATCATTAGCAGAAAGACAGACAGACAGAATGTTTTACAGACGTAAACTTTACACTGTTTTGTCATTTACAACATAGTTATACAAAGCATAATGCCAACGTGAGTACAAATAAGAATATTTAGATATCATATTGATCGCGTAAAGATTATATACATACATACATGAATTTAATTAATTAGTTATACACAATAAATATTTGTTTTTACAAATATTAATTAGAAAAAAAATAATATAGTATTCGTGTTTTGCTAAATTAACTTATACAGATGATGAAACAATAATTTTGTAATTAACTTTCATACAAATATTGGAGGATGAAAACCATAAACATAGTGCAATTATTAAAACGTTATACAAGACAAGTTGATATAAAAAAATGAAGAAAACTTAGTTAGTTAATATTTTAACAACTATGTTCAAGATAAGTAAAATTGGAACATGCGTTAAGGCTATACGTGAATTATTTGAGATATACTAAACTGTACAAGCTAGATAATTTAAAAACAAAAAGTAATTGTACGAAAATTGATTTTTGTTTTACAATTTTCAAAATACGCAACAACAATATTTAAGTTGTGCTAGGCAAATGAATACTACTGATGATGAATAAGGTGAATGTTATACGAACTTGTAAAGACGAATGTGGAGGATGAACATAGTACGGTCATTAAACATTAAAAAGACGAGTTTATTTACCCAACTATTAGATGAAGGGCAATTAATAAGTTAATATTTGAATATCCTGGGTTAGTTAACTAGGTGGAGCTGCATTAAGGCTCTACATATGAACTTGCTCAGGTTCCTTACTTGTGTTTTCTTTGAAGTACCCATTAATTCAAAACATTTAACATACTTGGTCTTTTATAATAGTAAATTAGTTCTTTTCTCAGTGAATTGAAGGCTGGGCATATCATGATAAAATGGTACTCGTCTTCAATATCTCTGACTTAACATTTTGCGCATAATCGCTTAGATCTCTCTATATTTTTATGTCTACCTGTTTCGATTGCTAATTTGAGCGACGATAATCGTAATTTGGAAAAACAAATTCGCAATTTGTTTGGCAAATAATCAAGATATGGTTCAAACTCAAAGGTGCATTTAAATAAATTGTTTGTCATTAATGAGTTGCTATTATTAATCGAATTGTACCAGGATTGCTTAAACACGTCTATAACAGTTGACTTAAATACAATATGGAAGGTATGGAGATTGACAGAAGAGGGATTGTCCCATACGTATGAAAATCCGTAGGTATCTAATAACTTCTTCACATTTATAGCCCAATTACCTTTACATACTTTTAGACTTTTGAAACGTCCATACAATTTTGATATGATTATGTTATTTGCATGGATACGTTTACACCAGTATTTTATTATACGAACGTTTCTGTTAAGGTAAAGTGGATACCTTCCTAGTTCCCCATATACTCCCATGCTGCTGCTAGATGCTTTGATACCTAGGAGCCTTTTAGCGTCTGAGATCATGCACGAAAACTAAACGTGAGACGGACTGAAAAACAGTTAGACATTGAATCAGACGGAAACGATTTTTAGATGAAATTCGTTGCAGACTCAAATTTCAACAAAATACAATTTCGAACCGAAGAACAAAGCTTTTTGAGCAGCACACACGTGAAATAAAAAAAAATAACAATTATGTTTCTGCTAAAAGAATGAATTAGCGTTTTGAAAATATATAGGTTGTTTTTCTTGAAACTTCTTTTTTATATTCATAAAAAGCTCGTTTACTGTAGGAACGATTTCTAAAAACCTTCAACTATGTGTACAGGTAAAGGATGGAGTGTGTTTAAGTAAAACACACGGTCTGATCTACAACTGTGCTGAAAATTCGGCACGAAACAGCCCATTTGTTAAAATAGCAGTCTGATGATGGAATCTTTATTTCGCAAGAAATATACACATTTTTTAATAATTTATGTTCACTTATTATGTGTCCGACCTTGCTTACAGTGCTGCACGCCAACACCGGTAAATAAACATCATCGTTATGTATGTATGTGAGGACACTTTTTGAAAATAACTATTAATTAATTAACGATTATGAGTTTTTTTTAACGGTGGCCTTCTCCGACAATATACCGCTTAGTCATGAAAAATATGTAAATGAAGATGTAAGTATTTTAAGGTATCTAAGTGCTTAACGTGTTACAGGTTTATCCGGCGTCCGGCCTCGTGTGCACTGAATCTGTTGTCGTCAAGTTTATGTTCGCGAGTTTCTCTGTAGGCAACAGTTTTAACCAAGTTTTGTTGAAACTTGTTAAGAATTATTCTCTTAACAATTCATATTCCAGATTTGATTCTGGGTTCGAAACACAAGGTCACACGTTTAAATTTTAATTTCACCTTGTTGTCGTCTTCTTCTTTAGAATTACTTAAAAATACATATTTAGTAATACATCTTGATTCAACTTGTTCAGAATGTTAATATTGACAATATCTAGGCCATGTCCAAATGTGCCAAAATTAGGTCAACCGGTAAAATCATAAAAAAACCGTGTTACTTCTCAAAAAGCCACATTTTTGACTTAGATTTGATAAGACTTTGTCAAAATGTGTATTATACAAAATATATGTAAGGTTTTAATCTGAACCAACCCTAAAACGTAAACACTATGAAGAAAAACAAATTTGTAAACACTCTAAAAAAGCATTTCTATTCAATATTGATGACATTTCGCCATAATATTTATCTGAAAATATCGAGACCGAATGTATCAATTCCAGTTAAATGTGAGAATATCCTTGTAATTGCTCTAGCATCCGCATATATTAACTTCTAAATTTTATATTGCTCACGTGCAGACGGAATGGTAATCTTGACAATAACTAGGTCAGATTTTAATCGTCTCGATGATTATTATCAAATTTTAAAACTCATCAAATCTTATTAACTTTTAAAGATATTGTATAACAATACAATTGATTCCCTTTTTGCAGTATGAACTTGTGTGTCTTATGCTTTTTTTCCAATTTTAGTTTCAATTTGTCTACTAAATGGGCTAAATTACTGCGATCATGTATTATAATATTAAATCTTTGTTTTAATAAATCTAAAGTTGACGAAAACCCCAGTCTGTATCATTTTCTACAACATGAACGTTTTTCACATATTCTTTAATGCTATGTCGATGTAGTAAGTGCATGTCATTTGAACAATTTCAATGACATTATGTCCTATCACGTGAAGATTTGTTGAAACATTGTATTACTTTCCATTTAAAAAGAAGTGTGTTTCATTATGTTGTAATATAATACCGGTTAGTTCCAGCTTGTTAAATTGAAGTTGATTTTAACAGGTTCTCGCAAACAGTCTTTTTATGATGTCAACATGTTCATTTAACATCCATGTTGCAATTATTGTTTTGTAAATAAACACTTGTCATAATTATCGTCATTCTCACAACATTAGCAGAACAAAACAAAACATAATATTTATTCAACTTTAGCATAACAAGCTTATCGTTTTACAAATATGGAATAAAAGAATTAATACATTAGAGCTGTAGGACGTTAACCAGTATACATTTCAAATGTAAATATATTGATATAGGTACAGAATCATAGCAGTATTGTATATTATACATCCAGTATTATATTATAACATTACACAGATTTACATATATAAAACGGTATGCCTTTTAATCGATTACAACTCTAATTTTTGCACTGGCCCTCCTAAATGCGATTTTGAACTAGTTTGCATCTATGCTCTGATTGTATTTTTAATTCCCACAATGCCCCACATTTCACGTTTGTTCTTAACAAATCAAGTTAAAAACAAAAAGCCGTTACATGGTCAAATGTGACTTTAGTCCTCTAAGTGTTACTTTGATCTTGTTAGTAGGTAGACGGGTGAACACGCAGCATGTTGTCTGATTATGGTTGTCATTTGAGCCAAGTAATTTAAAACCGCATCAATTGATGGCCGAATTAAAGAGATGACAGACGGTTTCGCGAAGGCGAACAGACGGACGGACACTGTGATTGCTATATGCCGTCGTCTTTCATGAGGGATATAACGAACGAGATGAACTTTGAAATATAATAATTGGTGTGAATGAATCAGTATTAAAACTGTAACTATGTTACAATTTGTAATTCTGATTAAATTACCCGTCAGTTTGTTTCTATTGTAGGGGGTAATATCGCCAGCATGATTTCATATAACAGTTACTTGAACTTCAAAAAGGACTCTTCCAAAATCAATGAACTATGTGCATTAATAGAAGATTCATTTGAAGATCAACTGGCTCACTTAATTGGCATTTCTTCTGATATTGTAGACGGTGAGTGAACGCTTTCTGATGTATGGGGTAATAAATCGTGTATAGTCTCAAAGTCATATACGAGTTCCTCAAACTTGAAAAGGGACTTGTCCAATATTAATTAACTGTATGAGTTATTAAAATTTCATTTAGTGATAAACTGGCTCACCTAATTGGCATTTATTTATATCTTTTTTTACGGTGAGTGAACGGTTTTAGGCTTTTAGCACATACATACCGGACTCGTGTATCGGAGTCGTTACGTTTTGAAGGATTTGATTGCTGTTCACTTCAGTAATTAAAGTAAATCATTTGCTCATACATCTCACAATTACATTACATCACATTGATATATTTATATTCAAGCGGCATTAGAAAATTTAATACGGTATTATCATATAATGAGAAAATAAAAGTACATAGTACATAACATAGAGGTTTCGTTTTATTAAACGGTAAGTGAAATGTTAATTTTTTAAATTATGAAATGTTGTGTAGGCGTCTTTTTCCTCGGACCAAATTTAAAATCGTTATTCACATGCCCACTATTGTTGACGACGTGGTAGAATTGTAAAATTCTTATTGAAGTGTTCGAATTTTTTGGTGGAAGAGTTCCAATCTTAATGTAGACGTGTGTCAAAAACACATTTTGGGCAGCGTATACATGTATTTGTGTTAACGCATTGTATCTAATCAATCATTAATATAACTCAATAAAATATGCGAAAAGAAGGATTATGTGTTTTTTAATATTATGTTTATATGGGGGTCAAATAACGCCAATTACTCTTTTTTCATGAATTCCTTTACATTTTTTATTTTGAAACACCAGTTACTATCTTGTTCGCGTGGTAGCGAGCTAGTATTACAATTATTATTAACAATATACATTATACTGTCTGCTATTACTTATAATTTCATCTCTAAAATATCTCCTGCAATATTTGTTACATTACAGATGATCAACCTCATTCATTTAGTTTAGATGAAGAAATTGTTCAGCATGTTGGAGGAAATTTCACGCAGAATCGACTTGAAGAGCACGACGATTCGAGACGCAAATATGAAAGACTCAGTTTACAAATGTTTCCTGAAGAAATCATATATAGACGGGAAATTGTAAGTTTATATATGTGTCTTATCAAAAGGTTTTTGTAATAAAAGATATGAGTTGATGCCAAGGATAAAAACTATTATTTATTCATAGTAAAGGGCAAGATGAATATTTCCGTTTTTTACAGATTTTTAAAAATAAACGACAGTCTCAGACGATAATTCAAATTAAGACCACCTATTTTACTGGGTTTAAAATAAATTCGTCCAATTGTTTCTGTATGTTAACTATTTTATAATCAAAATCAACGATAGTACAGTCCTTTGGATGGTGTGTAGAGTCTTATTTTCAGAAACCAGATTACCTTTCAATAATAATTTATTAAGTGGCTGCTTCTCATATATATCTCGAATTTATAATTACATTCTTAACTATTAATGGCATAATTATCAAATATTAGCCTACCTAGACATATGTTGCCTTCCTGATACGTTTTGTTAATAAAAAGTATGAGTGAAATGTAAATGTTTGATAACACTGCTTTAATATGGTGCATAACTCATTAAGTGCGCGAGTGTTACTTTAAAAAGATCCCATAAGAGGAGAGCATTGTAAAACATATTTGTTTGCAGTGTATATAGGTTTTTAATTTAACGGTACATGTGTATAATGTAAATACTGTTTGCTCATGATATTGGATCAAATTATATAACACCCGGCCCAATGGGCTTATATGTCTCCTAAACACTACGTCGTTACGGTTCATTAAAATATAAGGGATGGAAACGACTAGCAAACTTTGTATTCGAATGATCGGTTTTTAAAGGATTCAATAATTGATTGTTATTTAATTTTTAGAATTTTTAATACTGTATTATGAACAACGCCTCAAACATAATATAAAAAAATGGAACAATATACAATAATATTCAGCATATTCTATTTACATGCATTAAAAATATACACGTGGACTGATCCTACAAGTCAAAAGGTTGATATTCAAGCATACCTATTAATTATAGAATTTCAGCCACAAGGCTTTTTAGTACTTCCGCGGTTATTGTACGTTTTATACCTAAAACAACATTTTGACGCGTGGTATTCAAGAGATGCAAGAACAGTTGTTGATTTGTTTACAGTTTTACATTTTCGAAAACACGCCGAAAAGCATGTTAAATTGAGATTTGCTGTGCATTATTCGAATGATAAAAGACCGCGGTTGACGCTTGGGATGATTATGTCCTGAAAACCGTTTACACAATATTATTGCAATTAATTTAACTTAACACGCTTACAAAAAAATCAAAAAAACTTAAGATCCAACGTTAAGTTCATGAGATTAAGATATTCCGTAGTAGTTTAAAATAGTATATGTTTGTTACCATTATTATGCAGAACGGAGGAGTGTGCATTCGCAACGAAAAAGTCGCGTGTATTTATACAAGACAAAAATTTCTTGATTTTAATTAACTTCAAGTACTTTTAACGCGTGCTTCGGCAAAAAAAACCCCACCCACCCGGCATAAACATGAAGCAAAAATGCAGTCTGAATTTGTTCAAACTCACGCTCGGGTATACTGCTCATAACAACTATCGCTATCAGCTGTTGCCAGACAAAACATTATCCATCTCATAAGGATCTTACATCGTTTTTCATCGGCCTTACTGCCAGAACAGTTAAAACACAGGTACCGATCTGCTGATTCTGCCCAACCTGCTAAGAACAGAGCCCTCATTCCTTCGTTGCTCGTGTTATGTGGCGACATTCAATCAAACTCAGGCCCAGTCAAAAGTTCACAGATCGTCTAATCTGGTCTTTGCGATTACCTGTCTAGTTGGAACACTTTGACGCCTTATGCTCCACTGGTCACCTCATCAACGACTCCAAAGGCAGAGCTGATGTCTTAGTAAACCAGCTTCAATCAGTTTTCACCAAAAATGATGGCTAACAACAGACACCAGTTTTCCAGACAATATAACAGAAAATATCCCTACACATGTGATCGGTCAAGCAAGCTTTAACAAACTATTAACCGTATGGTCAACTAAGCTGTAGATCCTGACGAAGTACCCAACAAAGACCACCATACCTGTGTTATGGAGCTGACCCCAGCTTTTACCGCTATCTTTCAGCAATCAATCAACACTGGCGCATTGCCAAAATATTTGATATATGCCAACATAGCACCAGTATATAAACAGGGAGACCGTCACGCAGCGGAAAATTACCGCCCTGTATACTTTACCAGTCACCTCCAAACTTCCCGAGAATATCATCTGCCACCACATTCTATACCATCTTGATAATATACAGAGTTCTCACCTCCATGAATCACGGATTTCGCTTTGGATATTCGTGTGAAACTCAACTAGTTGTAACAATCCATGATTGTCTTAACTGTTATGACCAAAACAACACATCTATACCATCCTCCTGGACTTGAATAAGGCCTTCGACACGGTCCTACACCAACGCTTGCTACTGAATCTCGAGAACTACGGAATCCGAGGTAACCTTCTCTCCTTCTCTCCTGGATCTTATACTTCCTCACCTGCCGAGAAATGTGTGTGGTTGTTGACGGGGAGAAACCACATCAAGTACCATTGAGCTCCGGAGTTCCTCAAGGGACAGCGCTGTTATTTTTATGCCACATAAACAAACTGCCAGAGAGATTGAAGTCACAGATCCGAATTTTTGCAGATGACTTTCTTCTTTACCCACACATATAAACTTAAAGATCATGTGATTCTACACAATGACCTAGATAACATTCAAAAATGGGCCAACGAATGGGTGGTGGAATTCAACGCAAAGAAATGTTATTTAAGTTCCAAACACAAATCTAGCTTCTTTAATAAAATTTACAAAGATATCTTCAAACGAGTATATGAAAACACCTACCTTCGTACTACTTTATCAGAAAACATGGAATGGAAAAACTATATCACCAATATAACAAAGCGAGCGAACTCTACTCTTGGATTCCTCAAAAGAATCCTCAATCACTGCCATTTAGACTGCCTCAAAAGTGCCTTCATAGCGCTTGTCCGTTTAAAACAAGAATATGCCAGCCCTAGAGAGTGTTAAGCAATGTGCCGCAAGTTTCATCCCTAGGTTTATCAAGGTTCATCTGGAGACTACCGCTTCAGACAGCGTGAAGAAATGCTACACAAGTTTCCCACAGGTTGACGCTCTTGTACAAGGTGGTGAAAGGACATGTACCGGCCATTTCCATTGAATGCTGCCTTAAGGCCTAAACGTTTAATAAGGGCTAAGCAATACGAGGACCATATCCATCAAATTATAGCGTGTAAACTAATAAACACTTATTTCAAGTGATTCAAACAATTCCAGCAAAAACTGTCATCTTTAAAAATGCATTATTTGTTAAAAGCCCCAGTTTGCGGAATAGATCGTTGTTTTACGTATAAATCGTATATCGAGAAATAGACTTTTAATAAATTCATTGAAATACATTTTTATCGAGATTGACATCGAAAACCTGTCAAAATCGGTTTTGAATCGATAAAATAATATGCAAATGATCATAAATACATGCAACAGGCAAAAATAATCGCAGCGTCGCGATTTATGCAAATTATAATGCTATTATTAGCATTATTAGCATATGGAAAATAAATACATAGATTTAGCAAAACGTAGCGTTGCAACTCAGTTTCCGTCTGTAACAGATGTATTTGCATTTTTTCTTTCCTTCGCTCCGCTAAATTCGCCCGTATCCGCCAAATTGTTTGTTTAGGTTTGAAGTCACGTGTCGAATCATGAATATTAATTTGGTCGTTTTCGTACTTTACCGTACTCGATCCCAAAATAAAATGCGCTATATTGTTTGTTTTCAACCGATTTCAATCGGATTTTCAGTGATATCCTCAATAAAGACACGTGTTTTTACGGTTCTACCCATATATATATATATATATATATATATATATATATATATATATATATATATATATATATATATATATATATATATATATATATATATATATATATATATATATATATATATATATATATATATATATATATATATATAGCTATGACCGGGGACTTAAAGCTGTCATTGGCCTAGTATCACGAACATACTTAAGTCGATATTTTAACTCAACTTTGAGATTTTGCTCAATTGTTGAGATGAGTTAAAACACCTTGCTTAAATTGGTGATCACGAAACGTTTTTGAGTACTGAGTCTAACTCATCTTTGAGTTTGAGCACAACTATTTGAGCAAGCGTTCAACCTGTCTCAAGTTGTAAAGCAGTACTCAAACATGGCCGCTTTTGATGAACGCATTCAACGTTTACGAGGATATTAGCCGATTTAACGCGTTTTTGAGGTAAGCAGCAACCCTTAAGAAAAAGTAAGCGATATATATCGATTTCACCCGGAAAATATTTATATATTTCATTGTTGGATGCTGATTTATAAATTGGACACACCGAGTCGTCGTTCATTGCCGATGCAATATTTGCTGTCAGTTTTGATAGTAAATAGGGCAAAGAAACCTTTGTTTGACACCTTTATCATTGCTAAATTTCATTGATTTTCAAAGGCAAATACGTAGAATTTAACCCCAAAACGTATAGAGTAGTTCCCCTTTGTTGACATAGCATTTGACAACACGTGCCTTGGTTTTAGCATAACATTTTAACGATGAATGTTTTAATACTGTATAAATGAAATCTTACGATAATAAGTAAGTTTAATCTAAAATTCTGGTGTTTCTTAATACATTATTTATGTTTACTCAATCTTTTGTTGCCAGCGTGTATTTATCGATGTAAATAAATGAAGACTGATATACCCAACCCGCTTATGACTGTTGAGCATATAATACTTCAGGTTACAGTATACTAAATACTTTTGGTGTTCAATGCTATACCCTCTAAAAACAAAATCGCCATTTATTTGAAGACACAATTCTCTTTATGGGCACTTGCCATGACTTAATTATTGAACATGTCTGTGTGCATGTGGTAAGGAAAACATTGCTGCATACTAATTACTAGAAATTCACTGTTTTGCTTTAGGTTGGAGACAGTATAGTACCAGAAAGGCCGTTTACCAAAAGGCGTTGGCGGGAAATCATCATCAACTGGAGATATAAAACCGGTAAAAAGATGGCCATAAAACAGTGATCGTTCAGTTCATTCGCGTGGAGTTCTTTTTTACATACCACATGATCTATGTTTTTTATTGTTACATTACAGATTATCACCCTCATACATTTAATTTTGATGAAGAAATTGTTCAGCATGTTGGAAGAAATTTCACGCAGAATCGACTTGAAGAGCACGACGATTCGAGACGCACTTATGAAGGACTCAGTTTAAAACCGATACAAATGTTTCATGAAGAAATCATATATAGACGGGAAATTGTAAGTTTATATATGTTTCTTATCAAAAGGTATTTGTAAAAATAGATATGAGTTGATGCCAAGGATAAAAAATATTATTTATTCATAGTAAAAGGCAAAATGAATATTTCCGTTTATTACCGATTTTGAAAAATAAACGACAGTCTCAGACGATAATTCAAATTAAGACCACCTATTTTACTGGGTTTAAAATAAATTCGTCCAATTGTTTCTGTATGTTAACTATTGTATAATCAAAATCAATGATAGTACAGTCCTTTGGATGGTGTGTAGTGTCTTATTTTCAGGAACCAGATTACCTTTCAATAATAATTTATTAAGTGGCTGCTTCTCATATATAACTCGAATTTATAATTACATTCTAAACGATTAATGGCATAACTATCAAATATTAGCCTACCTAGACATATGTTGCCTTCCTGATACGTTTCGTTAATAAAAAGTATGAGTGAAATGTATATGTTTGATAACAGTGCTTTAATATGGTGCATAACTCATTAAGTGCGCGAGTGTTACTTTAATAAGATCCCATTAGAGGAGAGTATTGTAAAACATAATTGTTTGCAGTGTATATAGGTTTTTAATTTAACGTTACATGTGTATAATGTAAATACTGTTTGCTCATGATATTGGATCAAATTATATAACACCTGGCCGAATGGGCTTATATGTCTCCTAAACACTACGTCGTTACGATTCATATAAGGGATGGAAACGACTAGCAAACTTTTATTCGAATGATCGGTTTTTAACCAGGTTTTCCGAAGGAAAAAACTGGTTATTAGATTGGCGAATGCGGGCGGGCTGGCGGGCTGGCGGGCTGGCTGGCGGGCTGGCGGGCTGGCTGGCGGGCTGGCGGGCGGGCGGAACAAGCTTGTCCGGGCCATAACTATGTCGTTCATTGTCAGATTTTAAAATAATTTGGCACATTTGTTTACCATCATTGGACGGTGTGTCGCGCGAAATAATTACGTCGATATCTCCAAGGTCAAGGTCACACTTTGAGTTCAAAGGTCAAAAATGGCCATAAATGAGCTTGTCCTGGCCATAACTATGTCATTCATTGTGAGAATGTAAAATCATTTGGCACATTTGTTCACCATCATGGGACGGTGTGTCGCACGAAAGAATCACGTCAATATCTCCAATGTCAAGGTCGCCACGACTAAAAATATATTTTTTTTAAAAACAAACTTACAAAGGGGGGTAATTTTGTTTGTTCATTTCAAAAGTTCAGTTTGAGTTTTCTCCCTTTATCAGGTTTTTTTTTCACAATGAAAACCTGGTTTTGTGACAATTTTGTCCCTTGTTAAAGGATTCAATAATTTATTGTTAGGTTTTTAATATTTAGAATTTGTCATACTGTATTATGAACAACGCCACAAACAAAATATGACAAAATGGAACAATATACAATAATATTCAGCATATTCTATTTACATGCATTAAAAATATACACGTGGACTGATCCTACAAGTCAAAAGGTTGATATTCAAGCATACCTATTAATTATAGAATTTCAGCCACAAGGCTTTTTGGTACGTCCGCGGTTATTGTACGTTTTATACCTAAAACAACGTGTTGACGCGTGGTATTCAAGAGATGCAAGAACAGATGTTGATTTCTTGACAGTTTTACATTTTCGAAAACACGCCGAAAAGCAGGTTAAATTGAGATTTGCTGTGCATTATTCAATTGATAAAAGACCGCGGTTGACGCTTGGGATGATTATGTCCTGAAAACCGTTAACACGCAAACAGTAAGTTGAAAGGTCGATTTTGACACCTTTCTAGTGTACTTGAGATCAAAAAGCGAAGTGGAGTGTCGGTAACTAGAGACCTATTATTGCAATCAATTTAACTTAACACGCTTACAAAAAAATCAAGAAAACTTAAGATTCAACGTTAAATTCGTGAGATTAAGATAGTCCGTAGTAGTTTAGAATAGTATGTGGTATTTACCATTATTATGCAGAACGTAGGAGTGTGCATTCGCAAAGAAAAAGTCGCATGTATTTATAGAGGACAAAAATTTCTTGACTTTAATTAACTTCAAGTACTTTTAACGCGTGCTTCGGCAAAAAAAAACCCCAACCACCCGGCATAAACATGAAGCAAAAATGCAGTCTGAATTTGTTCAAACTCACACTCGGGAATACTGCTCATAACAACTATCGCTATCAGCTGTTGCCAGACAAAACATTATCCATCTCATAAGAATCTTACATCGTTTTTCATCGGCCTTACTGCCAGAACAGTAAAAACACAGGTACCACTCTGCTGATTCTGCCCAACCTGCTAAGAACAGAGCCCTCATTCTTTCGTTGCTCGTGTTATGTGGCGACATTCAATCAAACCCAGGCCCAGTAAAAAGTTCACAGATCGTCTAATCTGGTCTTTGCGATTGCCTGTCAAGTTGGAACACTTTGACGCCTTATGCTCCACTGGTCACCTCATCAACGACTCCAAAGGCAGAGCTGGGGTCTTAGTAAACCAGCTTCAATCAGTTTTCACCAAGAATGATGGCTAACAACAGACACCAGTTTTCCAGACAATGTAACAGAAAACATCCCTACACTTGTGATCGGTCAAGCAAGCTTTAACAAACTATTAACCGTATGGTCAACTAAGCTGTAGATCCTGACGAAGTACCCAACAAAGACCACCATACCTGTGTTATGGAGCTAACCCCAGCTATTACCGCTATCTTCCAGCAACCAATCAACACTGGCGCATTGCCAAAATATTTGATATATGCCAACATAGCACCAGTATATAAACAGGGAGACCGTCACGCAGCGGAAAATTACCGCCCTGTATACTTTACCAGTCACCTCCAAACTTCCCGAGCATATCATTTGCCTACACATTCTATACCATCTTGATAATATACAGAGTTCTCACCTCCATGAATTACGGATTTCGCTTTAGATATTCGTGTGAAACTCAACTAGTTGTAACAATCCATGATTGTCTTATCAGTTATGACAAAAACAACACATCTATACCATCCTCCTGGACTTGAATAAGGCCTTCGACACGGTCCTGCACCAACGCTTGCTACTGAATCTCGAGAACTACGGAATCCGAGGTAACCTCCTCTCCTGGATCTCATACTTCCTCACCTGCCGAGAAATGTGTGTGGTTGTTGACGGGGAGTAACCACATCAAGTACCATTGAGCTCCGGAGTTCCTCAAGGGACAGCGCTGTTATTTTTATGCCACATAAACAAACTGCCAGAGAGATTGAAGTCACAGATCGGAAATTTTGCAGACGACTTACTTCTTTACACACATATAAACTTGAAGATCATGTGATTCTACACAATGACCTAGATAACATTCAGAAATGGGCCAACGAATGGGTGGTGGAATTCAACGCAAAGAAATGTTATTTAAGTTCCAAACACAAATCTAGCTTCTTTAATAAAATTTACAAAGATATCTTCAAACGAGTATATGAAAACACCTACCTTCGTACTACTTTATCAGAAAACATGGAATGGAAAAACTATATCACCAATATAACAAAGCGAGCGAACTCTAGTCTTGGATTCCTCAAAAGAAGCCTCAATCACTGCCATTTAGACTGCCTCAAAAGTGCCTTCATAGCACGTGTCCGTTTAAAGCAAGAATATGCCAGTATTGTACGGGGCCCATTCAACCAAAAAGACATGGATCCCTAGAGAGTGTTAAGCAATCTGCCGCAAGTTTCATCCCTAGGTTTATCAAGGTTCATCTGGAGACTACCGCTTCAGACAGCGTGAAGAAATGCTACACAAGTTTCCCACAGGTTGACGCTCTTGTACAAGGTGGTGAAAGGACATGTACCGGCCATTTCCATTGAATGCTGCCTTAAGGCCTAAACGTTTAATAAGGGCTAAGCAATACGAGGGCCATATCCATCAAATTATAGCGTGTAAACTAATAAACACTTTTTTCAAGTGATTCAAACAATTCCAGCAAAAACTGTCATCTTTAAAAATGCATTCTTTGTTAAAAGCCCCAGTTTGCGTAATACATCGGTTTTAAGTATAAATCGTATAGCGAGAAATATACTTTTAATAAATTCATTGAAATACATTTTTGTCGAGATTGACATCAAAAACCTGTCAAAATCGGTTTTGAATCGATAAAATAACATGTAAAAGATCATAAATACATGCAACAGGCGAAAATAATCGCCGCGTCGCGAGTTATGCAAATTATAATGCTATTATTAGCATTATTAGCCTATGGAAAATAAATACATAGATTTAGCAAAACGTAGCGTTGTAACTCAGTTTCCGTCTGTAACAGATGTATTTGCTTTTTTTCTTTCCTTCGCTCCGCTAAATACGCCCGTATCCGCCAAATTGTTTGTTAAGGTTTGAAGTCACGTGTCGAATCATGAATATTAATTTGGTCGTTTTCGTACTTTACCTGCTCGATCCCAAAATAAAATTCGCTATATTGTTTGTTTTCAACCGATTTCAATCGGATTTTCAGTGATATCCTCAATAAAGACACGTGTTTTTACGATTCTGCCCATATATATATATATATATATATATATATATATATATATATATATATATATATATATATATATATATATATATATATATATATATATATATATATATATATATAGCTATGACCGGGGTCATAAAGCTGTCATTGGCCTAGTATAACGAACATACTTAAGTCGATATTTTAACTCAACTTTGAGATTTTGCTCAATTGTTGTGATGAGTTAAACACCTTGCTTAAATTGGTGATCACGAAACGTTTTTGAGTACTGAGTCTAACTCATCTTTGAGTTTGAGCACAACTATTTGAGCAAGCGTTCAACCTGTCTCAAGTTGTAAAGCAGTACTCAAACATTGCCGCTTTTGATGAACGCATTCAACGTTTACGAGGACATTAGCCGATTTAACGCGTTTTTGAGGTAAGCAGCAACCATTAAGAAAAAGTAAGCGATATATATCGATTTCACCCGGAAACTATTTATATATTTCATTGTTGGATTGCTGATTTATAAATTGGACGCACCGACTCGTCGTTCATTGCCGATGCAATATTTGCTGTCAGTTTTGATAGTAAATAGGGCAAAGAAACCTTTGTTTGACACTTTTATCATTGCTAAATTGAATTGATTTTCAAAGGCAAATACGTAGAATTTAACCACAAACCGTATAGAGTAGTTCCCCTTTGTTGACATAGCATTTGACAACGCGTGCCTTGGTTTTAGCATAACATTTTAACGATGAATGTTTTAATACTGTATAAATGAAATCTTACGAAAATAAGTAAGTTTTATCTAAAATTCTGGTGTTTCTTAATACATTATTTATGTTTACTCATTCTATTATTGCCAGTGTGTATTTATCGATGTAAATAAATGAAGACTGATTTACCCAACCCGCTTATGACACTCTGGATCAGCAGACGATTTATTTCATAAATCAATCTCTGGGTTAATAGTCGCCATCTTTCGAACTACTTTCAAAAGTACAACAACAACAATAACAGCAGAAGACAATTTTAATTGCGAAAAGTTGAAAAATTGAGTACATGTGTCACGGTTGTTGAGTGGAATAGTGTTATTTTCGACTGTGTACGAAGCATGTGAACTGGTAGTGGAATAACCGAATTGTTGGTGGAAATGGAATTTAGAAATATATCTAATAATTCATCATTTTTCATGTCATGATCGTGTAGAATTATCATCAGCATCATTTCTGTGGAACATTGCAATATTCAAAATACAAGTGTTTCATAGCTAGGGTGCTTTTGACATAGTTCACTAACCATCAAGACTGAAATGATTCATGCACACAGTCGTGAGGTAAAGTAAATAATTGAATTTGTGCAGAATGTTTATTTTTAACAAATTATTATTTAATTTAACCAATTTATTTTAGATAGATTGCACTGAAACTCAAAGTCTAAAGCTTAGTAAGACACTTAAGCCAGTTTTCTGAGAAGAAACAATACTTGTTCAGAGTATAGCAGGCTCATGCGGCCTCTGGTTTATTTGTTTGGCCTCGGCCTTTAACCTGGGTCGCTTTGATTTCAGGTGTTTAGCCCCCATATCAACAAGGCTTTCTCGACCCTATATGTACTTATTCATATTGTTTAACGATTTTGAGAACCCTCGCTCAGTGCCAGTGGGGATAAAACAGGGACCTTCTTATAGCTAGATGAATGCATCAAATATGCCAGCAACACTTTATAATCAATAACTTTATAATTGATGATTCTGTTCTTTTAACTACATTACTAATTTACCAAAACAATGTGATACACATTTTTATGCTCCCAAAGGAGGGCATATAGTGATCGCACTGTCCGTCTGTCTATCCGTCACACTTTGCATTTAGGTTTCGAAAAAATGCTCATAACTTCTATGTCGCTTCAGATGTAACATTCATATTTGGTATGCATGTGTATATGGACAAGGCCTTCCCATACACACACAACTTTTGACCCCTTTGACATTGAACTTAGGGTCGGCGTTTAGGTTTTGAAAAATGCTCATAACTTCTATCAAAGCGTTTATCGGGGGCGTATGTCATCCTACGGAGACAGCTCTTGTTTTTGCTACTGTCCTCTGCACAAACCATGATATATCTGCATATATGCATCCAACCAAATCAGTAAAACTATTTGTCACTTAATTACAGTAAACTTATTGCATGTTAACTTTTCAACAATATATATATATATCTTGATCTTGAAAAAAACACACATCAAACTTCAAATTGTTTTAGTAAATTATAGGCTTTAAATGGTATTGTGACATTGACAACACTCATGCATGCGACTATACAATTATACAACTATGGAACACATTATTAATGAGAAATTCCAATACATCAACATAACGTCTCAGATTTAAGGCAGATAATCTAGTGCTTTTTTGCTGCCATTTTTACTATTACACATTTTTTTCATTTTATGTTATGATGCATTGATCTTGATTCTAAATTAACCAAGCAATCATATTAAACTTTTGAAGAAAGATGTTTGTCTGATAAATATTGAAAATATAATCACTACAACGTGAACAAAATTCAGTTCAATACTGTGACCAACGAAGATTTGCCAAACAGCAATTCAGATCATGATTTAAATTAAATACAAGTAATATGAAAGTCTGCCTATTGGATCCCAGTTATGACTTATTTGTCAAATCTGCACATTAATTTGCCCTTGGCCATGTAGAATTGGGGACTAAATACCATCAAGTCATGTAAAAAGGAGCAGGGTATAGCACGCTGCTATTGATCTCTTGAGCTTTCACATAAATTTTACGGGTAATTTTCATACAACAAATGATATTATATAGTGTAATGATAAAGCATTATGAGCACAAATTATATCTCTTACTAGTGGTGCAAAAATCAATAAAGTGTCACATTTCAAAAGAAAATTTATATAAAAAGGTATTTTTAATTGTTAAAACGTTATAAAAAGGTTATTTCAATTCACTAAAGCATTTAATTACAAGAACAAGTGCATTTTATGTCCATTACAATACATGTAACAGTATTGGCATTGTATTTATCTGCATTTGATGTGCATTTAATACACTTAAAAATGCAGACCAGACACACTTCTAACAGAAACAAATGTATTTTTTCTGCATTTTTCCAGCATTAATACTCTTCAAGTGTATTTTTTATCATCCCAAATACACTTTACCAGGAAAAAGGTATGTTAAAATGCATTTTTAGTTTGTTTTAAGTATATTTTCAAATGCATTAAGACACTCTTTGCAAAAAATGTTGAACAAATACTTGCAAATATTTTATATAGTAAAGTGAAGTAATAATTAAAGTTTTGCATGAGCATAAAAAACAGTGTCGAATTCATACCAGTGCCTATTTAGTAGCAGTAGGCCTTATAGGGTCTACTTGTGGTAGAAATAATGCATTTTGTATAATACAACATACATAAATTAAAAATATAGCTGCCCATACAGTTCAATACAATGTTCAATTAACTACACTACCGGGTATGCAAAGTTGAAATATGACATCAAGCTTGGAATAATCTTTTCAACAATGTATAATATGCTGTTTTAATTTATAAGTGAAATAGACACTTGCATATAAAAACTGATTTTACATCAAAACTAAATGTTTAATTTGATTTTTAGCTCCACTGGCCAAAGGTCCTGTGTCCATCGTGCGTCCGTGCATTAACTTTTCCTTTAAACATCTTCTCCTAAACTACTGGTCCAATTCTGATGAAATTTCTTAGGAATGTTCCTGGGGTGAACCTCTTTCACATTTGTTCAAATTATGCCCCTGGGGTCAAATTTGACTTTGCCCCAGGGGGTCACAAAATTGAAAATTTGCTTATATAAGGCCTATTTTGTGAAAACTTTCAAAATCTCCCGTCCATAACCATTGGGCCTAGGGCTATCAAATTTGGTATGCAGAGGCATCTAATAGTCCTCTACCAAATTTGTTCAAATTATGCCCCTTGGGTCAAATTTGACCCTGCCCCGGGGGTCACAAAATTGAACATATGCTTATATCGGGTATATTTTGTGAAAACTTTACAAATCTTCTCTTCCATAACCATTGGGCCTAGGGCTACCAAATTTGGTATGTAGTGGCATCTTATAGTTCTCTACCAAGTTTTTTCAAATTATGCCCCTGGGATCAAGTTTGACCCTGCCCCGAGGATTACAAAATTGAACTTATGCTTATATAAGGCCTATGTTGTGAAAACTTCAAAAATCTTCTTGTCCATAACCATCCGGCTTAGGGCTATCAAATTTGGTATATAGTGACATCTAATAGTCCTCTACCAAATTTGTTCAAATTTAATCCCTAGGGTCAAATTTGACCCTGCCCCGGGGGTCACAAAATTGAACATATGCTTATATGATGCCTATTTTGTGAAAACTTTAAAAAAAATCTTGTCCATAACCATTAGGCCTAGGGCTACACATTTTGGTATGTAGTGACATTGTATAGTCCTCTTTTTAGTTTGTTCAAATTATGCCCCAGGGGTCAAATTTGACCCTGCCCCAGGGGCCACAAAATCAATTATATGCTTATAAAGTGCCTATTTTGTGAAAATTTTAAAACTCTTCTTGTCCTTAACCATAAGGCGTAGGGCTACCAAATTTGGTATGTAGTGACATGTAATAGTTCTCTACCAAGTTTGTTCAAACTATGCCCCTTGGGTCAAATTTGACCCTGCCCGGGGTCACAAAACTGAACATACGCTTATATGGGGCCTATTTTGTGAAAACTTTAAAAATCTTGTTGTCCATAACCATTGGGCCTAGGGCTACCAAATTTGGTATGTAGTGACATCTAATAAACCTCTACCAAATTTGTTCGAATAATGCCTCTGGGGTCAACTTTGACCCTGCCCCAGGAGGTCACAAAACTGAATAAACGCTTATAAAGCGCCTATTTTGTGTAATCTTTAAAAATCTTCTTGTCGAAAACCATTCGTACTATGGCTACCAAATTTGGTATGCAATAACATCGTATAGTCCTCTACCAAGTTTGTTCAAATTATGCCCTTTGGGTCAAATTTGATCCTGACCCGCGGGTCGCAAAATTGAACATTATATACGCTTATATCTTGCTTATTTTGTGAAAACTTAAAAAATATTCTTGTCCTTAACTCTAGGACCTAGGGCTACAACATTTTGTATGAAGTGAGATATAGTAGTCCTCTACAAAGTTTGCTCAAATTATACCCCTTGGGTTAAATTTGACCCAGCCCAGAAGGTCACAAAAGTGTACATGTACTTAAATAGGGCCTATATTTAAGTATTTGCACATGCAAAGAAATTTGTTTCAGCCTTTTTTTCAGCAGTGGAGCGATACAGGACCATCATGGCCCTCTTGTTTAAATACTCAAAAAATGAAACCGTGTTCATGCTTGCATGAACACAGTTTATAAATGCTGTCAGAATAATAAAATATGCAATTACTATAATAACTAATGCCAGGGAAAAGTGCTTTTTGTACTAAAAAATTCGAATGAATATTACAATAATACATTCTGAATACTTTGGTATATAATTAACAGTTTTGTCTGAGAAAATCACTAAATTTTATATATTTATTCAAATTCACATAAATCATATTTCAAAAACACATAATTACTTCAAATCCTTTCACACAATACTGAAAAAAAAAATAAAAAATATATGTATATATATATATATACTTGGAAAACTAAAAATTAAATATGTATGTTTCTTTTACATCATTTAGGACTTTTATTTTCAGACAAAGTAGAGTGAAGCTTAAAACAGTATCCAATTGTAACAGTCAATTTTGGGAAAATCAACCTTATAATTATTTTCTGTGTTGGTCAATGTCATAATTGGTATAAAATGTATATTGAACTGGAAGTTTTCTTTATTTTAAATGATAACATTTGCTTGGTCTGCCATAATTGTCACAATCAAGTGGTCTTTTTACACTGTAGTTTTCTCACTGACTATGGGTTTGTTCTGAGAATGAGCCACACAAAGTATCGTTGGGGAGATGAGTTGTCAATTTTGTGTTTATCAGTCTTTCATAATCCAGTATACCTGTAAAAAGTGAATTTGCAACTAATAATCACACAATATACACAATTAAAATTGTATGCATTTATATTTATTTAGTACTGCACATTAATCATTTTCCAAAAATATGTAGCAACATTATATTTTATACTGCTGCAATACTAAAGTAATTTACTAATTAAAGGTCGCTGATGTGTAATGGATGTGGTGTCCACCTAATGATCTGGAGGTCACTGGTTTGATCCCCAGTGTGGGAGCATTCTTAAGAAATCTCCAAGAGACACCCAAGTACTGGTTCTAGGCCCAGGAAACGAACTCAAGAGCATTTCACATACATGCATGTAGTAAGTACTTTAAATTTAATCGAACTAAAAATTGGATTAAAATTAAAAACTGAAACCCTTATTTATACATTTTATTTTGAATCAAGCAAATGTGGAAATTCATTAAAAATAATGAGAAAAATTTAAAAATTATACTTTAAAGTAATCATGATAATTTAGATTATTTTCAGAATATTTAATGATGATAATGATACAATTATATATTCCCTAAATGATAAAAATAAAACATGTAATGTTAATTTATGAAAAAAAAACGTTTTAATTTTATCAATATCATGGTAATTACAACTAGATACAGGCAATTAGATCAGAAACGTGCATTAATTATATTAATGATCAACCCAGACATTTGTAGTGATTTATGGTCACTATTTTGATTAACGTTCTATACATGACCTGTCATAAAAGGTTTTGTTTAGCCAGTACTACAATCGGCAATGATAGACTGTATTGCATACATATTCCATCGTCTATTATCGATTCGCTTCCTCAAACTGAACAAATATTTAATGTTTACATCGCGAAACGTAATGCATCTAGTTTCACTTTCGGTTTGGTTGGTTTTGTAAACACCGTAATTTCATCTTAAAAATTGGATGATAGGGTGATTAAATAATAATGGAAAAGTAAATCACTTGGATAATAGGTCAAAATGCAACACAAATGAACGTTAATAGTGCTCTTAATATCAAAGTTTCGGTAAAAAGTTTGGCGCTAGTTCAACGCGCATCGTATACAGCCTCATAACAATAGACTGACAACCTTTTGGGTAGTAAAGTAGTAATACAAGGCAATATGGCGACCGTTAGCCACGAGGCCTATCTTACGGAGGAATCCGAGATAGCCGATGTATCACGATTGCCGCTTATGACTGTTGAGCATGTAATACTTCAGGTTACAGTATACTAAATACTTTTGGTGTTAATGCTATTCCCTCTAAAAACAAAATCGCCATTTATTTGAAGACACAATTCTCTTTATGGGCACTTGCCATGACTTAATTATTGAACATGTCTGTGTGCATGTGGTAAGGAAAACATTGCTGCATACTAGAAATTCACTGTTTTGCTTTAGGTTGGAGACAGTATAGTACCAGAAAGGCCGTTTACCAAAAGGCGTTGGCGGAAAACCATCATCAACTGGAGATATAAAACCGGTAAAAAGATAGCCATAAAACAGTGATCGTTCAGTTGATTCGCGTGGAGTTCTTTTTTACATACCACATGATCTATGTTTTTTTATTGTTTAAATCAATTCGTCTTGGAATGCTCTGTAAGAAAAGGTATGGTTATGGGGGTCTCTACGCGCAAAAGTTTGACAATATTTTGTGTTGAAGTTATTGCTTTTACATTGAATTTCTTAAGGAAATCTTTTAGTATCTTGTGACCTTCAACAAGTTTTAATTGAACCATACTTAACTACGATATTCAGGCCTCGACACTAACGGTGGTCCTGGAACCCGAAGCCCCCAGATTTTAGATCTTTACCTAGGCTTATACTAAATGATTTCGAATAAACTTCCATGTTAGAGCTTTAATAATTAGAATAATCTTTTGTTGTATAAACAAAATGGGTTAATGCCCATTTCATTATATTTATTATGCCCCCTTTCGAAGAAGAGGGGATATATTGTTTTGCACATGTCGGTCCGTCCGTCCGTATGTCCGTCTGTCCACCAGATGGTTTCCGGATGATAACTCAAGAACGCTTATGCCTAGGATCATGAAACTTCATAGGTACATTGATCGTGACTTGTAGATGACCCCTATTGATTTTCAGGTCACTTGGTCAAATGTCAAGGTCACAGTGACCCGAAATAGAAAAATGGTTTCCGGATGATTACTCAAGAACGCTTACGCCTAGGATCCTGAAACTTCATCGGTACATTGATCATGACTCGCAGATGACCCCTATTGATTTTCAGGTCTCTAGGTCAAAGGTCAAGGTCACAGGGCCAAAAAACGTATTCACACAATGGATGCCACTACAACTGACAGCCCATATGGGGGGCATGCATGTTTTACAAACAGCCCTTGTCTTATTTCCAATTGTTATACTAAGTTGAATAAAAATGTATTGATATTTTCAGATTTCCACAAGAACCAGCTTTTATGCATTTGAAATGTAGTTGGAGCAGTAGACGGGACTGTAATTCTAATTATAAAACCAGCTGAATCTGAAGAAGCTGATGTGTGCAGGAAAGGGTTTATTAACATTACTGAGCGGCTGTCATTGATGCCAACATGAGGTAAATGTAAATGCAGTTTTATGATTCATCACCTTATAATAAAATTTGATAATAAAGCTGAGGAATACCATAACAAATTGAACTAGCGTACTGCTTATCATCTTTGACATAAAATAATGATTATTGTATGTACATGCAATAATAACATTAACTACCAATAATTGACACCATGAGCACTGTGTTATCAAGCTTCTATTTTTTAATGCTTAAGCAGATGCAGCTATCAGTTATATCTTGAAAATTTTTCTTAAGTAACACATTAACTCTTCTTTAAGGTTCATTGATGCTGTGTAAAGATTGCCGAATGCTACATACGATGCTTCGGTGTTTGATAGCAGTGGCTTTAAGATAACGTGTTGCATTAATTCACAAAATAGATCAATTTACAGCAATAGCTAATACAGACACAAATAACGTGTTTCATAGGCTATTGACAATTTTTAAAAATGAACATACAGAATAACTTTATATTGACATCAAATAAACCTCAGTGAAAACAGCATGATTTAGTCAATTAAAATGTAGAAAATTGTTGACGATTTTTCAAGAAGGAGGGCAATCTTTTGGACTAAGTGCTATGTTAAAGAAAGACTTGCGATATGTGTTTAGATGCCTGCATTGCACTGGTGGATGCCTGACTTTCCAAGCCAAATGAGTGCTGTAGAACAGCAAAAATTTGCATTCGCCTGCTCAACCTGTGCTTGGAATTATTCATTCCGCTGATAGAGATAGAAGTTTTGGACATGATGGATCCAGCGGTTACAAACAACGCACCAGTAAAGAGAGCAGTAGTCAATAAGAGGCATCAGCTGATCGAACTGTTCAGTTGAAAATGTCGTCAAGTGATTGCTATATATAGGATCTGGCACGAGTTGCCATATCATACCATATTTTATTAAACTCGTCCAGGAATTGTGTTAGTAAGCTTGCCTTTTATGAAATGCCAACAAGTGTCATATCTTTTTTATCACATGTGTTTAAATGAGCAAATAAATATTTACGCAAACATAATGATAAATCCCGAATGTTGTTTACATTTCGTGACGTCATTTGATGTTGCAACGGCATTTCAGCAAAATAACAAAATGCGATTGGTCAATCAAACGAAATCTAAGCCGATGAAAACGCTAAAAAAGTATATAACACATGTGTAAGATAAAAATATTTGAAATGGTTATATTACATGGGGAACAGGGTATGACATGTGATAAAACTATTTATTAAAGTGATATATTGCCGTAATATTTTATTATTTTCTCCAAATAGGAAGAGCTATACTACACACCCAAATATCAGCTTCTGCTTCCTCATACTTTAGTTCAAGTAAACACCCAATACCGGCATATAAGTTTACGAAAGAAATTGTAATTAAATATTTTTCATATTTATTCAAGCTTCAGAAAAGATCATATACTGAAGGTACTTTTCCCTATCCCGTGTTAGCGTTGGAATGTTAAAGTTTGCGTACCACCTTAAATATTTTCAATGTCCCTTGACATATTGCTTTCATATTTTGAATACTTCTTTTCCAACATGACCCCAATCTATAAACAAGAGCAGGCAACTTTAACAAGCATTTTGTAAGTATTATGGCCCTTTTTCCACTTAGAATATGCATATTATTGATAAATTTATTTTAAAGTTTGCGTACCACCTCAAATATTTTCTATATAACTTGTCATATTGCTTTAATATTTTGCATACTTCTTTTACAACATGACCCCAATCTATAAACAAGAGCAGACAACTGAATCAAGCATTTTGTAAGAATTATGTTCCCTCTTTATGCTTAGAAAATTGAAAATTTGTTTACGTTTTGTGTTTAGGTTCACTTTATTCCTAAAGTATTAAAGCCATTGCTTTCAGACTCGCAACACTTACTAACTATCGTAAGGGGACTGTGCAGGCAAGTTATGTAACACTGACTGGCATTTTGACAGAATTATGGCCCCTTTTATACTAAGATAATTGAACATTTGGTAAAGTTTTGTGTTTTGGTTAATTTTATCCCTAAAGTATCATAGCTCTTATGGGTATTGGAGGTCAGTACTGAGAATCCTCGAAGTAACATTAACAAGCAGGCTTTTAAATGTATTTTCACCTAATAATAGAGAGTGTAGAGTATATAAACATGGATATTATTATTATACTAGAAGCTTGGTTACCAAACAACTACATATATTTGCTAAATGTTATAATTCATGTACGGTACTGAAAGACATCCTTCATATGATGCTGTGTTAAATAATCAAGTCTTTAGTTACCCTTTGAAACATAAAACTGTTATTTACCGGTGCAATTTGTTTAGTAATTTTTATAAACATATTTATGATTATAATATTTAATTTTTTTATAACAGTTGCAATTACATGTGTATTCAATTAATAGAACATTAAGAATATTCATATAAATAAAGAGTCATTTATAATTTAGAGACTACAATATACACATCGTTTCATATCAGTAATTACAGATTAAGATTTTTGGAAATAATTGAACGTTGAAATATTTCTTTTGTAGAGACACGAGTTCTTCATCCGAATATGTTTATGTCCAGAAGAATGTCATTTCTGGTTCTCGACTTTTTAAGCATTTGTTCTGGGTTAATATGAAGCTGTGTCTACATGCTTGACATGTCACTGCAAGTAAATAAATGTAACAGTTTAAATTGGCTTTATTAGAAAAAATATGTATTAGACAAAACATACAGATATTTCATGTATCAGGCATATAATAATAATAATTATAAAATCTTAATTTATTAAAAAAAGATAGACTTGTTGATTGTTTTAATGAAAATTTAATACTGCTCCAGCAGCTGGAGTTTCACTTCTTTATATTGTTAAGAAATACATCATTGAAATTACATAATATGCAATTTATATAATGCATTTCTTATTTTCAACAAGGTCTTCTATCAATATACAATTTACAACAAATACATCATATTTCATCTTGAGCAATAAGAGCAAAACATAAATAATCATATATGCATGCACACTTATAATGAAATATATTATACTTAAAAACAAATGACAGACATAAAACTACAATAACCATTTATGCAAGAACAGTATTCAAACATTAAACTAAGGTGATTTTCATAAACTGAACATGAAGCATGTTTAGTTTATTTCATAAAGTGTGGTAGAAAGATAGCTTTTAATTTTTTGTTAAATGTAATAAAATTGTTTGTTTGACGTATAGATTGGGGTAACGAATTCCAAATTTTTGTGCTAGAAAATTCAAACGATTGTTTGAAATAGTTTGTTTTGGGTATTCGCACAAGCTTTAAATGTGTGTTTGTTGAAAATAACACAAACCATTAATAATAAGACTTCAATGCTTCATGAGCTCGTTTTGGTTCTACAAGTGTTTGTATCATGAAATTTGAAAAGCCTTACAGAATTAAACTGAACATGTTTAAAAAACATAGCAGCAATAATGTAATCCCATATTACAGATATCCACAAAACCCACAATTTAATATACCAGACATACTAATTCATGGTCATAGACTAAGCACATATATAAATATACTGCTATTTTATCAGAACACACCAAACACCAAAGTTCTGTATAGTTTCTAGCATTTTGTATGTGCATAGTAATTTTGCTGGGCAACCAGACCACACAGACTAGTGCTTAAAAAAATAATTTAATTGAAAACTGTTACATTGTGCGCACAAAGTATTCACTATAGAGAACTATACCTCTTGTTTTTTGTATTCCCAAACATTTTTATAATTTCTTGAACAGTTCTATGGCCTTGAAGCTTCCAGTTGCTAAAATAAAACAAGTGAAGAATGTAAGTTACCTATTAAAATGATTAAACGATTGAGTTAAGTGATCTTGATATTTAAATGTGTACAACAGACATGGCATTACAACACACATCATTCCCAAGAACATGACTTAAATGTAACACAAAATACACTAAAATGTATCCATAAGAAAAATAGGCTACATACTAGCAAACCACACATTTCTTATTAACTTCTGACTCTTTCAGTCATATATTGTCATTACAAATTTGTACTGGGTAATTTTGGGATTTCGTACATTGTAAATTTTTATAAATGAGTGATCAAAGAATTCAAAACTTTTTAGAGTGGAGCAGTCTTTGATTTAATTACAGTATTTTCAATTAACACGTGTGAATAAAAATCTCTTACGGATCAAAATTTGACAATGTTTTTAAAGAATAAAAGCTTTGTCAACTGTTAAGTTTATTTAAGATTCCAGCTGGAATAATAATGTTATGCCGTCAAAAACAGTTGTCAATAAACTGGTCTAAACAGGGACATGAGGACCACAGACTAGTTACAGACCTGCTTAATTCAATTCATATGTCCAATAGAATTTTATTATTTTTATGCTCCCCAAATTTTTTTTTGGGGAGGAGCATATAGTCGCCACTTCGTCCGTCCGTCGGTGTGTCCGTTCGTGCACAATTTTTGTCCGGGCTATTTATCAGCAGCTAATGACCGGAAGTCAATGAAACTTTATGGGAAGCTTCACTACCAAGAGGAGATATGCATATTATCAGCCGGTTCTGGTCGTATGATTTTCACAGAGTTATGGCCCTTTGAAATTTTCTATAAACTGTACATATAGTGCAATTGTTGTCCGGGCTATTTCTTCCCAACTACCGACTGGAATACAATGAAGCTTTATGGGAAACTTAACTACCTTGAGGAGATGCGCATGCTATTTGTGGGTTCTGGTTAGATGATTTATTTAGTGGGTTAGTTATGACCCTTTGAAATTTTTAAGTTGCTAAACCATCCGTATTATTGTGTCCAAAGTTATGCCCCTCAAGACGTTTCCTTTTATCTGAATATATAGTGCAATATTGTGACAAAAAAAACCTTGGGGAGCATCACCCGTTCCCCGACGGTTTCTTGTTTTAAATAAAAACTATTAAACTAAAGTTGTAAACAACATCGATTAAACTTAGAGGTGACGAATATACAGTTTTTTTCCAGCAACAATATAATTTAAAGTGCGTTAAGTTGGTTTTAACTGGGTTTATCTTCTACAAGTTTAAAGCATGTGATTGGTTACAAATGCATAAATTACTTATTACAAACGTGCAGTGTGACAGAACACTTATAAAAGTACAACTTTGTCTGAGCAGGTTTTTATGTTTGCATTTTAAATGCATTAATATTTTTTGAAGGCATTTCAGCATTTTTATCTCTAGATGTATATCACATGTTAAACACATTAAATGATTTACTAGAAAAAACAATAATTTGCACACATACTAGCTAATTACCTTCGCAAATTTGTCTGGATACTGTAGATTTCCATGTTTCAGCTCGCATCGTATTGCCGATGTTAGAGCCCGTTTAGCTTACGTTCAGCTCATCGTTATGGTTTATTATTTTTTCAAACAGACAGAGCTTTCAGACCTATGCATTTTCACTCTCGTAGACGAAAAGAAAACTGACACTATTTCCCGTTAAAGTGTTATAAATCAATCTCCTTTTGAAGAACGTCGCTTACATCTTTAACAAATAATACATATTTGAGTTGAATCGGAAAGTTGAGTCGGTCTCAACTGAGATGAGTTATGAGTTCGTTTGTGAGATACACATCATACTCAATTCTCAGGTGAGTGGGAACTCAAATCTCATCTGCTGAGTTGAGTTTAAAACCTGAGAACGTTCGTGATACTAGGCCATGGACTGGAACAAACAATGCGATAAAATTATGAACTCTTCAACAATAGATACCTTCAAAGACAGTTTATCAAAACATCAATAGTGTAAAATCGCGCGCTCCAGTCCGTCGAGTAAAAGCCATAAGTGGTTTCTTCGACGTACCACTCCAGATCCAGAAATAATCTAAGAGTTTCATAGACATATCAAAACTTAATTCGTTCTCGACACGTTCATAAACCGAAAGTAAATAATATGTTGTTAATTGGTTCGATTCTCAATCTGGAGTTTCAGTGGGAGGATTCTGGTCCGTTATTCCGTTATCACTGATCGCGCCAACTTGCTCAGGTTCAACACAAGTTATTCTGCTGCTATGAAAGACGTCTGAAAAGTTCAGGAGGTTACGCGCGAAGTACTTATCGTTTTTTTTTCCGTTTTAAAATTTATGATTCTCGTGAAAATGTATTTGGGTTGTTCCAAACTCGTCGTGGTTCATTGAATGACTGGCCTTCTTATGTTATATTTTTATACGTTGCTGTTTAAGGTTCTCGATTTTTGTTGCGCTTTCCCTTTAAAGCAATTCGATTTCACGTTTTGTTCAAAAACGTCGCTTTCACAAAGATTTATATTTGGCGAATGACGATTCCAAGGATCTTATCTTTATACTGTTCGATAGTTTCCTTTATCATTTCTTTTAAAAACATTGGGTGGTTTTGGGAACGCGAAAATTTGATTTTGATTTCATCCACGCGTTTTTTAAGTTGTATTTTATTTGTTTCGCGAGTTTTATGTTGCGCAATTGTTTACATAATTATGTTGTCATTGTTGTCTGTTCTTTTGAGACTGGTTTTTATTTTTTATTTGTGTTATGGACTTGATTGCTTGTTTAGGCTGTCTTGTTTACACACTAACGTTTATAGCAAGCTTGTGTATGTGGAAGTTGAGCTTGCTGTAGACAAAAGTTTCCACTGACCTGCATCAATTTACACTTAAACGTCGTTTAAGGAGTGAAAAGGGTCTTGTATTTAAAATGTTAAATGTTTTAGCTTAAACAGTTTAGATTGCACCGAAAATTCGCAAGTATTACCTTCTCAAGCGTTACTATTTTATCTTTGTTATGCAGTGCCTGGCGGATGAACGGTACTTGCTCACCCACTCAAACCGGCTCATAAAAATTTTATTTGGAAAAAGATATTCCATCCGGTTTATTTAGCTTTGAAATTTCATACGTACATTTTTATTAAAGTTTAGGCCTTAACATTCGCACACGTTCAATACTTTTCAAACTTCAAATCGCACTGATTGCATACGATATTTTAAAACTAAGTTATACATTTTGTGTTGTACTGTTTACAACCAGTCTTAAAGTTCTTAAAGTCGTGGACTAGTTCGTGAACGGTTAAAATAATGAGTAAGCTCATAATGGTTTTGCGCGTGGAGTCCTATCTCGGATAATTCATATGTTGTCTCACGACATAAGTTTTTGTGTCCGTTACCCACTTATATTCTGTATTAAAATCGTTGACGCATAGCCGATTTGATTCATTGTAACAAGCCTGTTTTAGTATCCAACGGCTTTCCAACGTTGATATCCCTATGGGAATCTGTGCCCTAATCAATAACGCATGACCTTATGACGTTTCCGGCAGCATGGTAGGGACTGATACCATCGCAACACATACAATTCGGTTATTGATGCGATGTAGGAACTTAAAAGTTGCTCGTGCGATTTAACACAAAAGACTTTTTTTTTAAAACTAAAATCAATATGTCCCGGCCCGTTGATATCTAAGCGCAAACGTATTCGAAATTAAATATTTCGTGTAATATCTCGTCGAGGTATTTGTTTCAAGATTTTTTACGGTTTCAAAAGAGGTTTTTGCGGTATGGAAAACGAAATGTTTGTTTTGTGTGGCACTAACTGAAGTGAGAGTTCTTTGATTTTGAGGAATTAACTAAGACTTAACTATGGAAATGACACTCACTGACGACATCGCGCATACGTTACAGATCGTTCGCATTCGTTGCCATAATTGCTATGTCATAACATTACATTATTTCAGTGTCAAATATCTATTCCGAGGTCTTAATAGTTTATTTTCGATGCAATACCTTTAACGTATAATGTGAGCGGGGAAACCCCACATCCTTGCATTACTATAGAACGGGAATCAAGCAAACGCGGTATTTGTTCTTGATACGGACGCGTGACATGAATATAGCCTATATTTGAACATTACATCAACCATAATGAATAACACTTTTCAGTAGCATTTCGCGATCATTGTAGATAAAGCAATGTTTCATGTCAACGAATGTTACAAATACATATTTGCTATTTAATGGAATGCTAATAAATGCAAACAATTAATCTTTACATGATCTGTTAGTGCGAAATCAATGAGGATGTTTTCCTGTTCCAGGAACGGAGAAAGTCCATTGTACAGGGACGCATAGCACACCTTACTGATAAAAAGCAGCAGGCTGATTCTTCTAAAGTTCCTGCCGTCTCTTCTTTTATGGTTTGCGTCTCTTTATTCTTCTAAATAATCGTATCAATATTACTATGCTTAATATAGCTATATGTTACAATAGTAGCTATGCATTGGTTCAAAGCTTCTACATCACAGATGATGAGGCATATATTAGAGGTTCATCAACTGGTTCGAAATCTCAAGAAAACAATACCCATCCAATGCTGTCAATCAGGCACCGTTTTTTCGCAAAAAATAGCGACAAAAAGTATGTTGTCAGAATATGAGTGTATAAGTTAGTTATTGCAAAATTCTTAAAGCTATTTAAATGTAAAAGTATACTTATTATTAATGATTTTGAAGAGATGCTGTTGAAAATAATACTGAAGGTTATTTTAACCTCAATTCGGATGTTATAGCCGTGAAACAAATTGAAACGCTTATGATTTTGATCCCATTGGTTGTTAGCAAAGAAAAACCTGTTTTGAAATTATTTGGATTATTTTGCCCTTGTGTTTATTTCACAACAACCGAAATAAACAGCCAATTGGTTTCAAATATCGGAAAACCTTATTCAGACGCTTTTGAAATTGAAAAAAAAAGGAATTCGTTGAAATGATTAAACCACCCAGTTTTGACCCTTACTTCTGTGTAATTGTAATGCAGGCGGTTCGTTTTTATAAGACTTTGGTTGTTTTTTTAATAAAGCATTATTCCCACTAGAGTCATTTCTCATCTTTGATTTGGCAGTTTTAATACGCGGAAAGTTCAATAATATACATTCTTCTTAAAAATATGAAATGTTGTAGGCTATGATTGTTTGTATACAATGTTACTTTGGTGGCAAACATAATTAATGAATTAATCACGAATTATACATGTGTAAAGCATATGCGATTTGTATGTTTTGTATTGGAAAATTTCTTAAAAAAAAAGAAAACAAAGTTAATCATTAGAAATGAATGTTTGAAAAAACGTGACATATGAACAGTTAAATATTTAACGTTATAACAGGTATATCTTTCATCAAACCAATGAGAAATTACTCATTTATTATTAGAACTAAATTCCATTTATACCTCATAGATGCACTCTTCTGCGGGTTCAAAACAATTGGAGACATTGATGGGTATAATGGGCTACAGCAAAGAGTGCATTGACTACCGAGTCGTTGCGTGTAGGGAACGTGACAGGATTCTGTCAAACACTCGTGACAGTATGACACGAATCACTGTGGGAAGCAAGGCAGAAGGTGTGGCTTGTTGGCTTGAAAGTGACTACGACGTTATGCTTGTATCAACTGATATACTATGTGTGGAAAGTGATATCATTAAAATTTCAAACACGAATCACAAAACAATTCTCGAAGTTAGATCAGACGCTTGTTATCCTGGATACTGCCTGCTCGATTTGAAATATCGAGGTGAAGCATGTCTTCTCGTTACTGAAAATGTATTTAGCACTGATACAAACGGAAATAAGATATTAGGCAGCGAGGCATTCATTGACAATGCGCCAGATGTTAGTTTTGAAGAAGATCGTGTTTTATATCCTCGATCAGGGCCATCTTTCCCTGTATCGGACGGACCCCTTCGTTACGACTTGGTGTATGCCTTGCGATGCCTTTGTCCAAGTATCTTAAAAAGATGGGCAAAACGACCTCGCGTTTGGCCACCGAATATTATAGTTGAGAAAGTCGTACGCATGGGAGGATATGTTGTTCCGGTCGGATTCAAAGGGAGCGACAATAAACATATGGAGTGGAGGATTTGTTTTACCACTGGAGAGACGGAACTTGTTCGCAATTTGAATGACATTCTGATAAAAGTGTATGTATTGCTGAAGATGATTGTTAGGGATGTACTGAAACCAAAGAACAAGGAAATTACCTCATACGTAGTAAAGAACCTTGTGATGTGGCTAGCAGAGAGGAGCCCAACTGAAATGTTTTCGCCTGACATGTTATTATACTGGCTGCGTGTGGCCTTAAATGAACTCAAAACTGCGATAAAAAACACAAATTTGAATAATTATATGATTCCCGAGAGAAATCTGTTGGAATGCTGTGGATTGACTGACAAACAAAAGATAACATGGGAAGCAATTATAACAGAAATGATCAAAGAAGGCCCAAAGTTACTAATAAGACTGTCTAAGTTTCGTAGAGCAATAATCGCCTATCCTGAACCACTGCTCACTTACTGCAAGTGGAAAATATTGCTGGAGGTACTTGTAATTGAGGACGTGAAAAGACGCAAAGAGTTAGACCCAAATAATGAATTACCGGAAATGGATATTTTGCTGGTTGAAGAAAGGGAACGTTTTAAAAAGAATATAAATAAGTTAGACCCAAACAATACATTAACGGAACAGGATAATGTGTTGGTTGAAGTTAATGAACGTATTGAAAAGATTCTTATAAATATACAAAAAGCGTTAAAACAGGAGGGTTGGGTTATCAATTATGAAGAAATACTCGTAAAAATGTTAAGTTAATTATAATTTCGCGCGCATGACAAATGTGACATTGAAATATAGGCAATGACCGTAGGTAAATAATTTGCAACCGATGTACACTAAATTTAGCAGTTAGGCATGTTCAATAATAATGCAACCAACGAGTTACAAACGAGTGTAAAATTAAGATGACGTTAATGAGTGAATACAATGTTAGATTGTCGGATGATAGAATCTTTTTGAATTAAAAATTGATATTCAAATAATACATGAAACTTATACTCAAAATTTAATTTGTGTTTCTTTTTATTCAATTGTTTGTGTATATCTACATGATAAATGTTCTAAATAAAATAGAAACAAAACAAAGAAGATAATACTGATATGTGTTCAATTAAAGTTTTGTTTATAAAAAGACAAATTTAAGAAATTACACTTGTGTCAAGTAATTAACCATAAGTCTGTTTTTGCAGGTTAAGCTAACAATTTCAAACTTTTAAAATAGCCACATACCAAAATCTATTTGTTCTAATTTATGATTTGTAGAAGATATTAATTAGCGGCCAATGCTATCTAAATTTGATGTACCGGTAATCATTGCAACGAACCAAATCGTATGTGTGAAAATAAAACTTAAAGTCATATTGTGTAGCAAACAACAGTGATTTTCTTCGAATGCAGCAACACGTATAGCCAGGCTTTTCTTGGTTCATGTTGGTTATATATGCGCAGTTTATTTTTCACATTTTAGATTTGTTTATTTCACGTAAGCAGTCAATGGTGATGATAATTTATGCACTGACGTAGAATTTAGCAACGAAACTATCTGCTATTGTATTCAGTGATAACGTATGATCAACATATTTGAAGTTATCAATATATGATCTAAAATTAATTGTGTTACTCATACTTATGTTTGTACTCAAATGTATTTAGCTACAAATACAGTATGCAAAAATAATGTGTGTGTCCGTACATTTATACATTAATAACTATATATAAATGATAAAATTATGTACAGATATACTTAAGTATCAACAACTTATTTACTGATGTTAACATATCCGCACTATGTATAAGACATGTGATGAAAACTTATTCGTTTATTTCAGTGTAAGATCAGTATTTAACTTGTGTTCATAAAGCATTGTTAATTATTACTCCATCAAAAATATTAAAAGCAGATATCAAAATGCATGTATAATACACTACTATTATAAATCCTGATGTTAAATATTAGCGTTGATAATAGTAGTATCTGAAATAATATCTGAAAGCATGGGGTGAACGTGTTGAAAGTGTCTACTATTTTACACAGAATAGACAAAACATGAGTAACCATGGGCAAATATTCACATGGCAGTTGATGCTGATGATTATTTTTGTATACGGTCAACCTTGGTACTCCATGCTAAACCCACCATGGTTGACGGACAAATATTTGTCAATGGTTTACAAACTGTAGATGTGCATAGGTTACCATTCCTGACCATTATTTAAGACACATAAGCTTGCGTGCTTGGTAGTCCATAGTAATATGCAGCGTTTCTTTAGTGTGTTCAGAGAACTGTTGATTTTGGTCAAATGTTTTTTTTTCAATACCCAGTCCTTTCACACAGTTTTGAATTAAACATGTGACAAGTCTAATGGTATTATTTTTCAAATAACTGTTAATTTGGGAATATTTAGAAAAAAAAAGCAGTGATTTTTTCTTTTATCTGAACGTTTTTCTTTACATTGAAATTGAGGTGAAACAAAATGTATATTATAACGGTTGTTTAATGCCCCTGGTATTTATTGATGCCAAAAGGCATAGTTATTTATTTGTTTGTCCGTATTATTATTAAATAAGAATTGTTTTCGGCAAAAATGCTGCGTTTAATAAACGCATAAGGCTGCGATGAAAGCCGTTTCAGTATTGATTTATTGATCCGTTTGAATACATAAACAAATTTTCAATGCAAGGTGAAAATGAGGTCATGTGATGTTGGTGTGTCAAAAGTATTCATACATGAACGGTATCGACAAAAAGCACCATGCGGGATAACATTTTTTTTTTGTAACTTCGTAAGTCTGAAAGTAGGTCAATAGTAAGGTAGAATTAAGTGCGTGTGATATGGGTGTGTTGATAGTATTAAACATAATCTAGTAAGTACAAAGCTTTTAAGTAAGCATGAGTAATGTTTGACCAAACGGGTTATTTTGGGTCATCTAATAGTGTGGACCTTCTGAATAAGGCGTTAAAGGCCAGAAGTTTATCGATGCTAAGTTCGAGATGAGGAAAGGTGATGAGGGTGTGATGACAGTGTTCAAAGACATCATCCATTCAAGTATCCAAGCATTTTAGGAAGCTTATTAGCTTATTTGTTGATGTTCTACAAAATCTCGTACGGCTTGAAAAACAAACGAACGAACGCACATGTAAATCGCTTTATTCCACTGAACATGATAGTGGCATAACAATATCTACATTTTTCTAACATCTGAATGTGTGTTTTGTTGAAGTTAAGCGTCAACGACAGGGAGAAATCAATAGTTTATATTTCAGTTGTTGTCGTGTCACCCGCCAACTACGGGTGCCTAGAGTTAGCCATTGATCTATTTATTCGAGTCTAATCAGATTTCTATCATGCTCACAAAGACGTTCGGTTAAGAAGGTTGCAATCATACTACAAATAATAATGACCATGTACATGAGGAATTTTACATAACTTGATATTACGCCTCATGGCTTCTATCTTCTCCAACACCTACCATGCAGTCGAGACTTGGACCCATTGAAAGAGCAGCGAGTTGAAAATATCGTTAAACTAACGCATCATAACTATAGAAAGTATCTTAATGTGCTGCGCATTGGTTCAATTTTACATTTTAAGTTCTTTAAAAGAGTTGTCATAGTCTGTTGGCTGGTATTATGTTCATTTTATAAAGAAACCAAAACAGTAATTGCAAACATGATCCATATCGATGGTTATCAATTAAAATATGAATACGCAATCTGTTTCGATACAAATATGAATAGCCATCAGTGTTTACTTTAGCTTTGTACACCAAAAACGATGATGTTTTCGTTACTGGAAATAGAGTTCACCCGCGATCGATCGAAAAAGGTAACCGCCCAAAATCTTCCTATATGTTATTAACACTCACATTTTTCATTCCACACAACTGGTTGTAACGATTTTTATTTGTCAAGTGTAACAGACCAGTTTCACAATGTAAACACTGTTGCTATTTTTAGATATCACGTGACGCGTCTTATTTCAGAACGAGGCTGAACGTGTAACTGTCTTTAGCGGAGAAGATCGATGATTTTATATCTGTTGATTGTTATTGTTAACATTCGGAAGTTTCATGAGCACTGACACGGGTTACAATAACGTCATATATATGCATACAAGCATCTGTTTTGTAAACAAATTTATTAGTATTTATAATATAAACATTAAACATTCTAAATACTAATTCAACGACATAAATATTTAGTTCCATTAGTGCACCATTATAAACGGTATTTCATCTTTAACAAATAAAATTTTAAAATACGAGTTACCCAATACCATCAGAGTTAAGGTGGTCTGAAGACTCAGCATCTATGATTAAACAAAACAAAGATAAAAAATAGCCGTCTAATACAATACATAGTACTATAATTCTCAAAGGTATGATGTATGGGTGTGTTATTTTGAATGAACGATCGAACTTGTTAGAGGTGTGTTGAATAACCTTAAGACAAAGCACTATAAAAGGCGAAGTACATGACGCTATTTAAATTTTATGTTATTTTTTTGTGTGAATAAATTGTCTTTTACAATGAATGACAATATTGAAGAATTCTATAGACAAGTGAAAACAAAACACGGACGTGGTGCAGACTGAACTGTCCAAACATTCGTATTAATAACTCTTCATACCTGATTATAAGTGACAAATATATATAATAAATCTCTAATCCTGTCTTTTTCGGAAACATTATTTAACCCCGTTGTTGTCAACGATAATGCTTGTTTTGATAATATTGTTCTGTACACTACTGTACACTCTTTATAGGACTAGGCACTAATTAATGACGAAGTTTTCGTTTACCGTTACCCGCTAAATAAAAAAATGTTAAGCATTACAATTTAAAAATATTTAAAACGCATTGTTATAACGCGCTTTTATAGGTATCCGGACATTCGTTCCCACGGACAATCGTTCTAACGCTAATTTTCACAAAGCAGACATTCGTTCCTACGTTGTATTGACTACTAGGAAATTAGTTCCAACTTTATTTTGACACCCCGGACTATTGTTTTTATCTTATTTTGACAGTCCGAATACTCGTTCCTACATATGTTTGACGATCCGGACATTCGCTTGTACATGTACATAATTTTAACATACGGGCATTGGTCCATACAATTAAGGGCAATGCCTTAACTGTGAAAACAAAATGTACATGTATATATAGTTATAGGTCATTCCTTCAAATTCAATTCCAACATGAAACTTCTAACGAACGAACGCGGTCAGCCTGTGTTATACTTCGAGTCACTCGTGCGCCAAGAAACACACGTCTAAGTCTGCAATACGGTAACCATTCTGATAAAGTCTCCCCGATATCCGCAAGGTTTCGCTAATTAAAGATATCAGTGTTAGTCGATATAATTGAATAATTTTTAACGTTATCATGCGCATGCTCAAGAAACATTCTTAAACTGAATAAAAATATGATAAAAATATGAAAAATAATACACTTTTTTAATAATGACACATTCACAATACCGGTTAAATCTTGCTCAGAGTGTCAAATTAATTTGGATAAAGTGATATTATACTGACCAGGATAGCAATTAAGTAAGAACCAATGTCTGGGTTGTCAAAATAATGTAGGAATTTTTGTCCTGATTGTCAAAATAAAGAACGAACGATTGTCCGTGTTGTCAACACAACCAGGGACCTATACAGACAAAGTCCCTGAAAATACATAAGAACAAATGTCCGTCATTCACTTTATAAATATGATTAAACAGGCTTATATCTATACATTATTTAGTTTCTGACAATCTGTTTGGACAAATTACTTTCAATTTGAGAATTTGGCGTTAAATAAGTCCTAGAAATGACTACGCAATACTTCAACCAGGAGAAGACATGTAGGTATCATAAGTTTCGTTTATTGCTACGCGTGATTTATGACAACTTGTTGTTATTTAGTATTTGACGGTACAGTATCTGATAACAACGAGATAATAGATAGATAGATAGATTTATTTCGGCATAGGAAGCATTTACACAGTTCACAACATAACATAGAATAAAATAATAAGCAATTATTAAAAACTCTCATGTACAATAAACTATGACATGCTCACCAAACCAAGGATAACACATAAAAGAGCAGGCCCTTATTTCCATTGTGGTCCTTATTATTGGTGGCATAACAAAAAGAGGCAGACCTTAAACATAACTATGTTGACCTTAAACATAACTATGTTCATAGTAGAATAATTATTTAATGAAATAAAAAATATATATCACCGTTCAAAAGAGATCAAACTAATTACCACAGTAGTGCTCAGAAAATATCAAAGGAGCTGGAAACTAAGATTAATTGATAATATATCAATTATTGCACCAAATAGATATTTTGACAGTTGTAATTTGATGATCTGAGGTATCATGAATTATCTTAATTAAATATATTGCTAAAATGTATGTTATGATGTATGAACTAAAAATTATTAAAAATAAAAACCTAAGCCGAAGTTAATATCTGCTTATTAAAAAGTGAAAAGATACACATATATAAAAATTTAAATATTATTCGTTAAAAACTTTTAATGGCAACCTTAAAGCCTTCTAACCTGTTGACATCTGTGAGTGACTCAGGTAAAGAGTTCCAGAGTTTAATGCTATTAAAAGAAAAAGATTTGGAACCATGTCATTTGACCTAGGGTAAACAATACCCACCCTTTTTACTAAGCCTAGTGCTGTAATTATGCATAGAATCTTGGTAAACAAAGTGTTCACTCATGTAATCTGGAGATAGGCCATTTCTTATTTTGAAGACATGACATAACATTATTTGATTTACTCTCATGTGAACTGGTAACCTGTTGAGGGACTTAAAGTGAGATTGGTCAATATGAGCTCTAGAATCAAGGTCAAGAACAAACCTAATTAACTTATTTTGACAGGATTGTAACTTATTTCTTAAAGTCTGAGTAATACTATTATACCAAACAGAACAAGCATAATCATAATGGCACTGAATCAGTGACATAACAATAAGTTTCTTCGTATGCAAAGTAAGGAAATTTTTCTTACGATAAAGGAATTTTAACCTAGAATAATGGGTTTGTGCTGAACACCGCGATAAAAATGCTCAAACGAAGAGTGTCAAACTATTTGCAAACAATTGAACAAAACAACTTCTTTAATCAAGAACATTTATTGAAGCCTTAACACTTAAAATTGAAATTATTTATTACTGCTCATTCTGACAATGCCATCTTGTGTTGACAATATTATAACGTCACCGAATGTTAAAACAGAATGAATGATTGAAATAAGATGCGCAGTTGCATTGCACTATTAGCAATGGATACACGTTCAGCCTCGCTCTGGAATTCTGCGAGTCACGTGACTTCGCCCTCTTATCAATTTTAGCATATTGTGAAAAGGGTCTATTCAAACGTTGCTTTTGGCAACGCCTTATAGATAAGTTATCTCATCACCTGCATTGAATGTTCACACGATGTAAATACTTATAATAGAGTTTATTTCAACATACATTAGGCTTAAAGCCCATGAGTACACATATATTACAACAAACATACACATATGGTCAATGACGTACAGAAACAGTCTTAGTACAAACAATTTGTATACACTTTATAGTTATGTTTGTATCTTTAATATTAAATTGATAAATAAATGTCAGTGCATGAAGAAAATCTATTGATAACACAAGTAAGCTCTCATTTTAAAAGCTTTAAAAACAAAAAAAAGATATATTTCGTACGCTTTTTTTCATTTTCAATCTGTAAAAGGTCAATAAACTTGATAATGTTTGTGTTTTTCCAATAATATTTATTTATATACTGCTTTCGTAAATTCTTAAACCTTGGGCATTCCAGTAAAAAATGAAATTCGTCCTCAAGAACGTTACAGCGTTTGCATTTTCTGTTTTGAAACGGTATTTTTTCAGGCTTGTGCCATCTCCCTGCTTCCACTTCAAGTCTATGGGCAGATACTCTAAAACGAGTTAACGCAATTCTAAATTTTGAAACATTTACTACATTTAAATATGGTTGAAACTTAAAACTACTGTAAAAGCTATAACTTCTACCTCTGGTCGTGTTTTGAAGTTCACTTGACCAGTTTTGCAAAAACATATCAGATATTCGTTGTTTTACTATGGATAAAAATAAAGTAATATCTCCTACACCTTGAAAAAACCATACTTCACTAAATCCTAATCTGTCTAATAATTCCTTGACAGATTTGATCCAAGACTTTTTATCTGGATATATATCGTAATCATGTAATAACATATCATAAATAATTTTTATGCACTTGACATTATCAGATTGTAATATTTTAAACCAGTACTTTAACACTTAGATGATACGTTTATTTATTAATGGCACACGTCCAAGTTCCCCATAAACAAAATTATTTTGTGTTTGAAACCTCACCCCTAACACTTGTTTACAGTATCGTATATGAATTCTTTCGGTCTGAACACTATTATTAAACCCCCATACTTCACAGCCATAGCTTAGAATAGGCTCAATAAGTTTATTAAAAAGTTCAAGTCTATGATTAACTGATATATCTGGGTATTTTACTAAATCTGCATTCAACTTGTATATTGCTTTAAGAGCCTGTCCTGAGAGTGCGTCATATGTAAGTGAATAAGAACCCCCAGTGGTAAATACTATGCCTAAGTATGTAAAACTATTAACTATTTCTACAATGTTTCCTTTGTAATAAAAATTAAAATTTCGTCTTTTCTGTCCGTCTTTTTTAAAAATCAGTATTTTTGTTTTGTTTACATTAACACATAGCTTCCATTTAGTACAATACTGCTCTAATAAATCTAGTCCATTTTGAAGTCCAGATTCCGATTCCGCAAATATTACAATGTCATCAGCATATAAAAATAAAAACAATTTTAACATACAAAGATTAACTCCTTCAAACTTATTGAGCAAAAAATGTTCCTCAATATCATTTAAGGTAGTGCACCTCTAATGATTTCCCGCGTTTTATTTTACGATCATTGCCGATCTTCAATGATCGGTTATTTCCGAGAGATGAATAATATTTTTTTCAATCTTAAAATTTTGATGTATATTTACGTAATTCCTTTATAATACAGTATTTTCACAATAATTATTGACTTTGATCCAAATATCATCTGAAAAATACGAAAAAAATGTAAACGTGATTTCGCGGTTATGACCTTCGAAACCGAAAGTGGGCGAATAAAACATGTTTTCGCGAGGCTGCATGGAGATGTCACGGGACAATTTAGGACGATTTTCGACTCGTTCAATGAGCCAACATGATTCAAAATACGTTAAACTTGACCATGGATATTCTTCTACCAGTGATAATGTACCTCAAAGTGTAAATGAGCCTTGGAAAATCGGGAGGAGACTTGTTGAATGGGACGTTCTTCTCTCAAATTTACAATTTTGTAAAGAATGTGGACTTGGACCGGTGCCATTAACAACGTTTACAATACAAGGAGAACTGCAGAAAGGTTTAAGTGGTTTCCTATATGTAAAATGCACAAATCATGACTGTGGTTATATCAATACAGCGGCATATGGCAAGACCTACTGTGAACCGTCTTCTCAGGGTCGAGCAGGAATGCCATGTTTTGTTGTCAACACGAAGCTTGGCTCTGGTAAACAGTTTTCCATATCGTAATAATACTCATAAATGAATCCATTTTAACCCTTTCAGTGCTGGAACCGGATTTTGAAGGCCTTTGCAAACAGTTTGGATCCAGATGAGACGCCACAGAACGTGGCGTCTCATCAGGATCCAAACGGTTTGCTATTCTGATAATATTCTTTGAAAAAAATCAAAGAAAATGCTTATTTTAGAAATTCAGCAGACGACATTTTAGCAGACGTTAAATTTCCGTGAATGCACGGGGTTGAAAAATGTTTCTGTATTGGCGTGTCATATGAACAGAAGCCATTTGGGCGCCTTTTTTAAGGATAAAATCTCCTTCCCGGTATATAACTTACTTACGACAACTTGCTTGGAAGTCTCTTAGTCTAACAAAGGCGCTAAATACTAGTAGTACTAGTGCTGTCTATAAGGCTATACAGATAATTTTGAAGCCTCGCCCAGTTCCTTAATTACCTCCTCACATAGTGCGTTTTTATTTCAGAACTGAACTCATTGACAATGAATATTATTCCTTGCTCTTTACAGCAATGATTGACAGCCTAGGTGGTCCTAGACGGGTAAACAACATGTTGGCAACGCTGAACCTGAAAACTATTTCGGACACAAATTTGAAAAAAATGGAGAAACGGGCAGGGGACGTCATATAGCAAGTATCGGCAGAATCAACACAGGCTGCAGCTGAAGAGGCATACCGGAATGAAATGGAGTATTTTCATTACCTGTACTTGTATAGTCATTACATAAAATAAAGATGAAATTAAGTTTTATTTAAAGATGGCAAGCTAAGCAACGTTTATAAATTAATTTATATAAGGTCATGTGAGTTTGGAACCTACTATCATGACTTTTATTAGTAGCCATCAAAATTAAGACAGTTTTTACTATTGACGGCCATGCTGGTAAAACTTTATGTCAAGCCAGTGATGTTTTTCTTCTTTATTCATGTATAATAACATGTGCATCATGATGTATATTATCAATCTTCAGGCTGGTAAAGTGAAAAAAATAATTTAGAATGCTCCTAGAAACTTTAAATGACATGTGTACTCTTCAGGGCAGTAGCCAATCAGGAGACATTGGAGGTGCAAGCTGGTATGACTGATTTGATAGAAGATCTTGGTGTGTGCCCCTTTCCAAACTCTTTACCAGCACTTAAGTAATAAACTTTAAATTAAAATGTAGTGTTTATATAGTGTTTTTATGTAATACCATATATTTTCCGCAGAAATAGCCTTTTAAATGAGTTTCTTATATACTTATAACATGTATTTATTTTCAGCCAGCATATTAGCAAGCAGTAATGTTTGATTGTTTTACTAAATATTTTATTTATTTAATAAATAGACATACGCTGCTGGACATTCCTGAAGATGATGACTGGACTGATATTGAGGAGGATGAGGTTCATGATACTACCAACAGAAACATTCCTGACACATATCCTAATATAGATAGCAGCAGGTAGAATTTCTTTGAAAATTTAATTTTGTTTCCTAACGCTCATATTTAAAGATCACATCAGGAAGTTGTTACAGCGACTGTCCTTACTTGAGTCTTTAAAAATTATGAGAAGCACGAGATACACTGTGCATTCATGTATTTGTATGTGTGTTTGTTTATTCTTTGGTGTTTCGTTGGGCGCAGTGTGTTACTTCAGTTACTTCTCTTACTCAAGTTCAAAATCTATAACGTTCAATAGGTAAATGTCTCCAGATGTTCAGAAGAGTAGATAGAAATTAATACGAGTAAAGTTGATAATTAATAATAATACAGGTTGTGTTTTGCTCCACTTAAGGTCAGTAAAGTGTAAATTTGTTATACATTTTAATGTTAAACAATTCTGTTGATAGAATAAATGTGTAAGAAGCCACAGTGGCCAAAACTCGGACACTGTACTGATTAAACTTGGTATTTATTACAGCTCAGTGAAATGTTGCCTGCATTATAACATGTACAAGTAAAATATTTTAGTGATAGAACTCCAACAGACACAAGATTGCCTCCATCTCCCCCATCTCACAAGCACAAGTTGCCGTCTTCAAAGCCAGACAGAAAGGCGAAAGTTCGACTTCTACCCAAGTACCCTTGTCGTACAAGATGTGGAATGTCTGTTGCAGTCGACACAGCTTGGCAAAAAAGGGATTCGACTCTTTGACCTGTAAGTACTATTACTTAACTTTGTTTGTATTGTCAGGGACCTCTGTGACTTACGAAAGGTTGGTGGTTCTACCCGGTTGCCTGCTCGTGATGAATTCACTCCCATTCGTATGAATGAAAATACAATGAAGCGAGGCATGCTAATTGTATTCCTACAAATGATTCAATGCACAATTTGCAGCATCATGTGCACATCATTTGTATAACCTTTGAATCACATTGCACAGAGGCATTCCAGTATTTTTACATTTGTAAATGTGTTTGATTTTACAGCACACACGTTCTTTATGTCGACGGACAAGTCAGCTCGTCAAAAAAAAGTGGTGAAAGCAATTGTCGGCCATAGATTGTGTGGCGTATGCAGCTGGTGGCGGCGAAACAAGCCTGGGCAGAAAGTTCGCCCTCAAAGGTGTGTCAGGAATCATACTGGCAGTGCTCGAGCAATGGAGGCCACTAGTGGTGTGAAAGGGGTGAAGGAATTGTCAGAACAGGGAACACCAGTGGAGTACCTGGAAGGGGATGGTGACAACACCCTGATTTCAAAATTAAAATCCGACCTATATGTCCAATTAAAACTGTTCAATGAATAAAAAATTAAATGTTCAAACTGTAAAATAAACATTTACTTTTATTTTTAAATCGCATACACAACGCACAAAACTTTGTCACAACTCTAACGCGTCTTTACAAAGGTTTAGGTCACAATATACTAAAAGATTTCCTACACAAATTCAATGTGAAAGCAATAAGTTTAACAAAAAATAAAGTCAAACTTTTGCGCATAGACATCCCCATAACCATATCTTTTCTTAAAGAGCATTCCAAGCCGCACTGATTTAAACAATAAAAAGGGGGGTCATACGTTATGCAAGAAAGAACTCGACGCGAATCAGCGGTCACTGTTTTATGGCCATCTATTTACCGGCTGCGTACCAGTTGAGAAGGTTACCCGCCATCTGTCAAAGTCTCATGTAGTTTCCAACCTTCAAGCAAAAGAGTGAATTTCTGTTAAACATCAATGTTTTCCCTACCACATGCACAAAGAAACATTCTAAAATAAAGCCATGGTAAGTGCCTCTACAGAGAATTGTGTCTTCTTACCAATGATGTTCATGTTTTAAGATAGTATAGCATTGCACTCCAATATATTTTAGTATATTGTAACCTGAATGCTAAAGTATACAAATTTGTGACTGTAACTTTAACGAACTGCCGATTTCCACTGTGAGCATGTAAACAAGTCTAGATTAGTCATCGCGTATCTTTACATCTTGCAATGTTAGAAGTTGACATTTACACAGTTGGAAAGTCTGTTTGAAATCTACACGCGGTGGGAGCGACAAAATTATTTTTCGTCTTAGCCAGGAACCAATGCCTCGCTTACGGGCCGGGAACCATTGTAAATGTAAACAATGATTCTTCTGGTGCACAGGTGTTGAACGCGTGGTCAAGTCTTTTTAACACTATCAAAATGTCATAAAACAACATTTATTATCATTTTGACCAAAAATATTTTTCTGATATAATATATATATATATATATATATATACAATGTAGGTATCTCTTGACACAGGAAAATCACCTACGTCAACATTGTAAGCCATTAAGTGCCTAAATGGTGGTCGATTTTCATAAACTATGTACCATTTTGTTGGTAAAGGTTGCCTCGTGACGAAAAATGACCACGACTGGCTACATGCCAACATAAACTACAATAAAACAATTCTCAACTCGTTCAAATGCTAGGTCGGCTCTCGTCTGACCGAACGTTCAGTGCCGATTTTTACAAGAGTAAAAGTATCGAAATACGCAAGCTACTGATCATAATCCGCATAAGTACAAAAAAAAAACAAATAGAAGTTTATCAACTAACAACACAGATTTGTCTTTTTGTCCACACCAAACACTAATATAATCGTTATGTTTAAATGTTTATTTCAATCGTGTACGATAATCCGACCTTCTCCTCACGATATTTATCCAATTACTGGTTCCGCGCCTCAGACTTACCGAATACCTGAAACCGAGAATCGTATTTACCTTCTGATCGACATGGAGCTGGACTCGAAACTGCCGATAACCAATCCCCGATTTACAACGATTTCGACGTTATAACGCAAACAAAAAGACCAATCGGTGTTGTAAGTTGATAAACTCGTATTTCTTTATTGTACTAATGCGGATAATGTTCGGTAGCTAAGGGTATGTCGATAGTTTTACTGTTGTACAAATCGGCCCTGAACGAGAGAACACCTAGCATTTCTACGAGTACGAGTCTACGATGCAATAGCATCGTAGATGCTTTTGTTCTTATCCAGGAAAGGTTTTTTATGCACATTAGTATTATGTATTACACTCTGAACCAATGACAAATATACAATAAAGTGTCGCAGCTACTTCTTATTCAGGTACACAAGTATTCACCCTTTTGCGAAATCCTCAATTTGTGTGCAAGTTTGTTTAAACGACACAAATTCACAATTATCGGTTCTGCAACAAATACGAGTAAACACATCAGTACCAGCTTAAAGCTGGTCGTAATAAATTTTATTAAAGTAAACATAATGCATTTAATGATACCATTTAAATATGTATTTTTCATTTAACATTCATTGTTTATATTTAGGTATTCGTTTAAGATTGAGCAAATAAAATGTTGATATAAAACGCGTATGATCCGCTTGAACAGAGCTTGCAATCGACTTTATTTTTCGTATTTATGTGGCTAAAAATGATTTTTTTAAAATAGCGAACTCTCACCCTCAAAACAAGCATCATACGGATCAGCTTCAATATTGTCTGTGATATAAATACAATAAAGCGCACTTCGCAGTGACGCTATGAATGTGTACTATATGTTTTATCTTAGCTGTCGAAGTATGTATAGCTTAATCGTGTACAACCATCACGATCGGTATGAATACAACCATTTTCTAGTACAATCTTTGAGTGTTCAAACTTCCTGAAAACGTATTCTCTAATCGGATATTTTAAAATAACTATCAAGCATGATCCAGCATGATCGAACAAAATAATTTTTGGCGTCTTTAATTGTGAACATTGAAGTGTTCTTATATTTTTTGATCGTGTTTATGCGGTCAATGATGAATATTATACACCACATAGGCCATTGTTCCTAATTTATATGTGTAATTAAACAAGGCATTCAATGACAGATGTATCCGCTGTGATACATTTGCAGTGCTAGGGATTTTATTGACCTCGCGGTTACGTGATCGCATCGTGATTTTTATTCAGCACGTTAAATCAATATGCAAAACATTGGGAAAACCATAGTGAAATGCATTCAAATGGTATATTGGATATTGAGCATGACGGACATGACAATAGAGACATTTAAATGTCCTATTACCTTTGTGTGAACGGCCCAGGCTTCGTATTCACCAAATTCCTTGTTATTGGGGATAACATTTCTTTACTAATCTAAGAGTTTACCTAAGGCAAGGAATTTCTTATTCAATATGTCTCTTAGGTATAACCTTAGGTGAGATTTATCTTTAAATACTAATGTGTTTTCGTTTCTTAATAAGTCTTAACTGTACACGTAAAGTCAGAAGTAGGACTAAATTTTGTAATTGACGATGAATAGTGCTCGAATAATGGCGGAACTAGTTCAGTGACAGATGTGTTGTGTAGTCCATATTAACGTACTCCCAGAGCCTTTGCAAATTTTTGCTATTGTGGCTCTGGGAGTACGTATACACCCATTTATAAGCACAATCGCAGTTGTGCGCACACTAAACAGACGTCGTTCGTAACCAATTAAGGAAAGGGTGAATAAACTTCAAAAATACATTTAATGTATATGAATGGCAGGCTACGGACTTTATCCTGTGCATGCAGTCTAAAAAACACGACGATCTTTCAACATACTTTTCTTGCTGGCATTTTCCTTTTGGGATTTGGTAAATATTCGACACCTGGACAAAAGACGGCGCATTGCAACTCTCAGCAACCCTTTGGATTATAAAGCTGAGAGTTGGATTATTGCAACTAATATTTGGTGATAAACATCGAGGTTTACTCTTCCGGCATCTGTTGAACAGTTGTCGCAACATTTCTGTATCGATTGTATGCTGTTGTCGTCGATCTCTTCTTCAACAATACACGTTTATCACATTTTGATAAACCAAGGAAGTTAATGCATACCATAGTTGAAAAAAAGTGAAGCAGAGATCCCCGAAGTTTACAAGCAAGAAACCGCCCTTCCCGCTCAAATGATGGGCGAGAACTATAGAAACTTTTGGGAATTCCAGGCCCCGTGTTCACAAAACAGTTTTTGAAATCGAAAATCGATTTTGCTTGTCATTGAAAATGGATTTCTAGTGTAGTTGATAGGCAAAAATGAAAAACGATATCAGTTAAAATCGATTGTCGATTGCAAAATTGTTTTGTGAACACGTGGCAAGATATGAACTGGTCAGCCAGATTACCTGACGTAAGTTTTGTTATTATTAAATTTCACTGATTTGCCAATAAAAATTAATTGCCAATTGACTCTTTTGAATATTAAAATTAATATATTAAATGTCAATAATTTTATTTATAAACTTTGTCACGCTATAATAATCCATCTTTGGAGTAACTATATTACAAAGCAAAAAATATAATAAGTACTTTATTCATACATAATTTTATTCATTTGATAAAGAGTTAATTTAGAAGATCAATTTCTATTATCATGTATTGCATTTGTTTTTATCTTGTTCATTGTGAAGTAAGTGTTATCTTTTGCGTTTCATGGATGAAAGAATTATAATTAAAATATATTATTCAAATTGTACTGAATATAAATGAGTGAATTTATGATTTGCTATCATATCAGTTTTGTAATGTTTAACTAATTTTTTCATAATTTTGTGAAGTAATTTGCATAACCATTTTATCATGGTGAATATGAAAAAATAACATATCCTTATATTAAATATTGAAAATTACAAAATAGTGTATATTGATATAAAATGACTGGTATGCATCTTTCAAAGAGTCTGTTTTATTTTACTTTTTACAATGTCTTACCTTTTTTCAGTTTTGTCGATTCATTATTCGTGCAAAATATAACGTTGGGCCTTTCCCGCTGGTTAAAAAGCACAACTTAAAATAATTGTAGTAAGTATTGATATATTTGTTGATATACAGCAAAAGTTACAATTATTAACTGGAATTTAAGAGCTTGACATGACTTATTAATGTGTCATAATCATTTATAATCAAAATAATAAAAGTCAACATTTAAGTGTTTATTTAGTTTAATATTAAAGTTATAAATGCAGTCCTGCCAACACAATCCCTTTTATTAAAAAGCAATTGTAGATATATGTGCATTTCTTTTTATTTGGTGATGACTATTTTAATAAGTTGACTAGAACCATGAAATAATGACAATTATTACCATAACAATAACTTTTCATGTTCATTTGTTGTGTGATTGTAATGTATTTTGCATACACATTCAGAAACAGATATTTAAAAGATTATTGATATGTTTAAAAAAGCAACATTATCAGACAGGTACCTTAATTAAAAGTTATATAAAATCTATAAAGAAGCAAAGTTTATGGAGTTCATTATTACTTTATATTGATTGGAGAGGACATCAAACATACAATCGTGATTTCTTTATTTGACTTTTTAATTTGACATTGACCGGTCGTGATTGGCACATTATTTCTGTAATGTATAGTTTACAACACGGTAAATAAACATCATTAAACTTGGAATTACTAATTTGACCGATAAGATACCGAGGATCAAACAATTGAACTCCAAATGTTACTTTATATTCTAATACTACACGCGATCTGTTTTCTATAGACAAAGAAGGAAATCAGACAGACAGACAGACAGACAGACAGACAGACAGACAGACAGACAGACAGACAGACAGACAGACAGACAGACAGACAGACAGACAGACAGACAGACAGACAGACAGACAGACAGACAGACAGACAGCAGACAGACAGACAGACAGACAGACAGACCAGACAGACAGACAGGACGACAGACAGACAGACAGACAGACAGACAGACAGACAGACAGACAGACAGACAGACAGACAGACAGACAGACAGACAGACAGACAGACAGACAGACAGACAGACAGACAGACAGACAGACAGACAGACAGACAGACAGACAGACAGACAGACAGACAGACAGACAGACAGACAGACAGACAGACAGACAGACGACAGACAGACAGACAGACAGACAGACAGACAGACAGACAGACAGACAGACAGACAGACAGACAGACAGACAGACAGACAGACAGACAGACAGACAGACAGACAGACGACAGACAGACAGACAGACAGACAGACAGACAGACAGACAGACAGACAGACAGACGACAGACAGACAGACAGACAGACAGACAGACAGACAGACAGACAGACAGACAGACAGACAGACAGACAGACAGACAGACAGACAGACGACAGACAGACAGACAGACAGACAGACAGACAGACAGACAGACAGACAGACAGACAGACAGACAGACAGACAGACAGACAGACAGACAGACAGACAGACAGACAGATATAACAACAAAACATTATATAACATAGAAATAGTCATGTAAGAGTACAAATACAAATAAACACAATCAACTGCAAGAACACATCGGTTCTGACAACAAAACATTACATAACATAGAAGTAGTCATGTTAGAGTACAGATAAAAATAAACACAATCAACTGCAAGAACACAGGTTCTGACAAGGCGGTACTGACATTTGTTAAACAGTATAATTAAGAATCGTATTTCTTATAACGAATCAAGTGTGGGTTATTCTGTAATAATTATGGTTGGAGCTTAATGTTTCGAAAATTATTCCGAATAAATAAAGAAAATATTGCAGTAAAATGCACGTGCTAAAACACGCTCTAAAAGAAATGTAATGAATTTAGCATTATATAAATGTTATGAAGCAACACATTGAATATTTGGTGAAAAGTGGCATAACCACGCCTAAAAAGAATGTTATTTGTTAGGAAACGTTATTAAGAAAACATTTATAGCATGTCAGCTTTTCCGTAGTATCAATAAACGTGAATATTTAGTTTCAACGATTTTTGTTCTCAATAAAAATGACGTCATTTGCAAAATATTTATGAATAAAAACGACGTCATATGTTTGTACAATTCAATGACGTCGCTAAATAGTTAACTCTGTACTTAGAAGGGCGGAGTATTGACAAATATAGTTCACGTCCAAAAGCTTGCACCAAATCAATCAAAATTGTGTAAGAATTGAAATAATAATGTTCTATGATCCATTGTTGTCGAATAACCCACAGTATGGAGTATAGATGCGTGTTATCAAATAACTCGTGCTTCGCACTCGTGATTTAATTCCTACGCATCTATACTCCTTACTTTGGGTTATTCGACAACAAACCATGATACACAATATTTTTTCTCAAATAGCGTAGCAAAAGCAAGCTTTTTGCAAATTGCTTCACTTCACAGTAAGGCCAGTTTGCTTTCCAATCTTCAATGCATTGGATAGTTTTGGGCGGACATAAGAGCAAACCTAGAGCATCTTCAGCTTCTTGTTTTTTTTGTGTTCGTTATTTGTTATGATAATGAAGTCGAGTTAAGATTTATTTCATTACATAATACACTTGTATGTACAATTATTAATTTAGGTTAAAAAATATATATTGAAAATGAGTGATTGTTGCTTATCGAAAACATCTGCGTACACTTTGAATAAATGTATAAACACATTCCCAGATTCACTGTGACTGTTTGATGAATTCGTTTTTAATTACGTATGATCAGTTTTTATGTTTAGTAATACGAGCAAGATGCTCTAGATTTGTTTGCAGACCATCGTTAATTTGTAGAGCTCCCCTTACAGAAATGAAAAGGTTGCCGCTATGTAGCTACCATTTTTTTGTAGCTACAAGTATTATCAATACAATAGCCAATAGTAGCCGCTAGCGGCTACCTTGTAGCAATCTTATGGCTATACGTGTCTGCTCTTATAGCCACTAGCGGCTCATAGTAGTCGCTAGCAGCTCATAGTAGCCAGAAGATGGCCAGAACATATTATTGTATCAAAAAACTGCAATTATGAGCAAGAAGGTAGCCACAACCAATACTTTAATATTATTCTTGAAACCACAAAAGGCTTAAAGTAGCCACTAGTGGCTCTGAGTAGCCACACGCTGGTCACAACATCGTCTTCGTCAATAGAATTGCACTCGTTAGCCAAACGGTTGCCACAAATGTAGAATGACATCATATTGTGTATGATGTCATATCATCACTGATGATGTCATCAGACACAAATCAAAATGTCTGAAGAATCTGACAAACAAAAAAGAAGTCACTGGGAAAGAGTTAAAGTCATTGTAGGTAAGTTTTGGTGATTAATACAGTTTCAATTGGTGTATAATAATGAAAACGCATGGTTTTGAAAAAAAAAATGCATTATTGAAATATTAAATTTGATTGTTCATACCCAAAAAAGGACGTTTCAAGTTTTAACACTGACATTTTTCTTTTAAATTTGGCTTAAAACAAAGGTTTTGAATAAAAATCATGTGTTGAGGTTTAGTATCTATACTTATTTATTATAACATAATTTATTTTTACATTTCAATTGTTGTTGTTTTTTTAAACATAAACATTAGAATTATCAGAGCTAGATTATTTTTATTTATTTCAAAAGGTTGTCATTATGTTTTAATTCTAGCTGTTGGGCTGGCCATTTGTCAAGTCAACATAAAAGACAAAAGCAATCCATATATATTCTTTCTAAGAGGGTTTCTGATAATTTTTCAATGTTTCTGATTGACTCCACTTTCTTCAGGACAGGTGTCCTTAATGGTCTTTTTTCTGAACATTTGTCTTTAATCATAAAAAAACTTCAGACAAGTTTACGTTAAGTAAAAAAACAAGTCAAAACTAAATCCAATAACATTTTACTTCAAATAACACTTAACTATAGACCCATGAGAGTTTATTTTGTAGAAAATGCATTGCTTTGCTATTTATAATATGGTATTGTAGGTTCATATATGTTCATGTCTGTCAAGGATTGCAATCATTACACTCTGGATCTGCAGACGATTTGTTTTAAAAATCAATATCTTGCGGAGCCATCCGAAGATAGGCGATGCAACACGATTGCAATACTTGATAGAATACAATGGTCAGGTCTATACCTGAACAATCCCTAGGGAAAATTTTGAGGAATTGTGCATCTGCTTTGAAGTGTATAATTATATCATGCAAACTGTTTATAATTATACACCTCTTCAAAAAAGGCATATATTGTTTTGCTTGATGTCTGTCGGTCGGTCGGTCTGTCGGTAACCCAGTTCATTGGCCTTAGACAGTTAATGACCCCTATTACAAATTGGGGTCACTAGGTCAAAGGTCAGGGTCACTATCACAATAGAGCATAGCAAGTACAAGTAGCGGCAACATAGCCAGAACTAGTTGCCAGAGCAGAGCCGGAACTAGAAGCGGCAACGTAGCCGCAACTTGTAGCGGCAACATAGCCGCAACTAGAAGCGGCAACGTAGCCAGAACTAGTAGCCAGAGCAGAGCCAGACCTAGTAGCGGCAATCTTGGCCCAACTAGTAGCCAGAAAGCTCATTTGCATACGAAAAACTAACTTAGCCGCAACATTTAGTCACCAGTCAGTTCAAACGTCATATAATTATGTATTCTTGAAAAAAGCACATGTTGTGTTACTAAAATAAGTTAAAGTCACATCACCGTAAAAAAACAGCGGTATTATCATTTCACAAATGTATTTGACATGGACGACAACCGCTACGAGTAAAACGAGTCAGTTATTTATAGTGGACATTTCGTAACAATTATGCTATTTAGGTGTAACAAATAATCATCCATAGGATTATGCCCTCTGTTTTAGTCAGTTATGCAATCACAAACCCTGTTGTACGATTGCTATGGCTAGTTTGCACAACCTACGGTTATTGTGCACAACATACGGTTATAAGATATAAAACCAAAGGCTTTTGTGGCTGTTTTTAAAGCCGATAAGCGTCATATTCCCATTAGCTAAGCGCTGTTTCTCTCTAAATTTGGTAAAGAAAATACCCCCAACATTGGTTTGACTTGCAGAGTGTAAAAGTTATATAATATATATTTGGTATGTTCTGTTTTATTAAGGACATTGTTTCCTAAATGAGAAACAAAATGCCCTGAATATCGGTTCTTGGCTGAGGTAAGGGGTGTATTTGATAACCGTGCAGAAAGCTTCGGAAAAATCTATTGAATGATATTTTATAAAACTTTTTTTGGCAAATTCAAGAATTATCTATGTATTATGCAAGCTTATTGTTAAGAATAAGCATTTATTTAGAACCAAATTATATTTTGCGTTTGTTGAATATACTTAACTTCCCAGTCAATAGTTATGTCCCATGACATCCCACCAACCGCCGTTCAGAGTTTACAAGCAATATATGACTATTATAATACATGTATAATTTATACATTTTACTATCAGAAGCTTTAATATTACAATACATAACCCTAACCCCAACCTTAACCCTAACCCTAACTCTTAAAGTCCGTTATCACAACTACTGGAAATGGGATTACAACAGTTTCCATTCTTTACTTTTTACGCAAATACTTAGAATAATTATTTTCATTAAGTACCGGTAAATGGCATTGCAAGGACAGGTACGAGTTTGCTGTTTTACGACTGTGTCTAGTTTTGTTCCTTTTAAAATTAGGAATAAACATTTTTATAACAGCCAACAAATACTATATTTAAAGTTCCGTTCGAATTTGTATTTCCCAATATAAAGAAAGTTTAAGAAAGTTCGCAAAAATGATTACATCCAGAAAACAAGGAAATGGATTAAGCAGTTATACAAAGAGATGATAAAATGTGAAACGCTTAAGTTTTAATTACATGATATTTTTATATCGGCGTAAGAATCCGTTTAGACAAGTTTTGCGAAAAAAGATTTTATGTTGACCATTTGTAAAAATAATTTTATTCTACAGTTTTTAAGATCAAAATGAATTTTAAGGCAAACGTGTAAAATTTATGTTGCTTTCAATTTAGTTTCCATTTTGTTTTAATGTTTTCGGAGCTAACTTAATTTTTACCTATCCAGACTAATTTCGTCTCCTCGACATTATTTTTTAATCCTGTATGTTGTGTGAAATGTGAAAATACATATTAAGTTTAATTGAGCGATGCTGCAGAGCCATCCACGAGTACAGAAGTGTCGTCGGAAAATTGTGACTTTTTTTCCCTTAAATCTTAAGATTTTGCTTTAATTTAACAGATGATATTTCAGCGCACAGTATGCAAATGTAGCGACAGAGCGGAATCTCTTGTCTGCAACCAAGTTGAATCAAACAATAGCATCAAACAATCTGACTAAACCAACATTGCGTGACCGCCGATACTCCGTCTGTACATTTCATGACATAATTGTGTTATGTCAGGCCATGAACTGTTGCATGTTTTGCGGCTAATATGTTGAATTTTAGATTGTAGCTCGGTTTGAGACTATTAATCCTTTTGATATCGCAGTATTTTTAGACCTGATATAGGAAAAAAGAATTTAAAAACGTATACAACGATACTGTTCAGAAGTTCAATATTTTAAAATTGTGCATGAAACAATCATTTAGTTGTTTGGTAATAAACTTTTTCAAATATTTATTTTTATCAATTGTCTTCTTCAAAAAATTCCCGAGTTATACTTGGTATGTTATATTCATATAGAGTCGCCAATTACGTTTGTGTAATCATATCATGGGGCATTAGTTCCCACGGCCATGATCGGGGAGGGGGCGTGATGATTTGTAATATAAAGACACAACATGTAAAATAAATTTAAATTGTTTATCTGTTTCACCTTTTTCAACAATACGTCTTATCCTAGCTGTCATTTAATCTACTCAAACATGTTATGTGTAAGCTGCATTTAATTGTACCGCATTTGATGCATATACTTTTTCAATTAGCCGACAACTGCCCTTTCGGATTTTGAGTTTAGAGAAGAGTCGTCCTTATAATAATTTCACGACCAACCCCTACACAAGTTACGTTGCCGGGCTCTTCAAACTAAGCTAAAAAGTCCGATTTGCAAAATAACTTAACAAAAAGATATATTAGTAGTCACCTATAGAAATGCTTGTCTTGTGCAGTAAGTATTTTGTTATCAAGCACAAACTTTATATTGAATATTAATAACTACCTAAGTAAGCATACCACTTTCTTTTGAGTCAATATTCTTAAGAAGCATTTAATCAGATAATTTAATCTTGCATGTTCAAACGCCATTTTCTCATATCGTTGTTTGTTTAACCGATCTTCAACAACAGATTAAGTGACATTAACGTTATATGTGACTTAAATAAAAGATATAACCATTGTATTGGTTGTCGTTATTTTTCTAAATTAATAGACACTTTTATTAGAAGACATGTGTGTACAGGTAATGATTGCTCGTGTTTTCACATTCATAGTTTGTGTGCACAAAAATACCTGTATTGAATGATAAATTGTTTATGAAACAAAGAAATGTATCAATCTGCAGCGCTTCACATGTCACACTTGTTATTGCGAATTCGCTCGACATCTCTCTATCTAAAGAGATATACGTGTATCTTTGTCCGATCATTAATGTGTTATTACAACTACAAATATTATCATTATAATAGATAGTTTGTGAATGAGTGTTGTAATTAAGCATGTTCATCGTTTGTTTTGTAGATTTTTACAGAAATAATTTTCTACATTTCAACTCAGGTTTTAACAACACATATACTTCTTATTTAATCTAGGTTATGTCATACAAATTTAAGTCTTATCTAAACGTGCACGTGCATTTTCGAAACATGCAAACCACAAAACAACTAGTCAAATATTTTGTGTTATATTTTAACTTTTTCATAGCAGCGGTACAATGTATAAATACACTAGCTATGTATACATCACTATCATATTGCAAGGTTATTTAAAGGAAGTATGTTTAAATGTCAGATGAGTAGCTCAACCGTTTACAAACCCAGAAATATCCAGACTCCTTATGATCATTAGATTGTTTGTTTACAAACTTAAATATCAAATAATATATTTTGCCCCAAATGATTAATCGCGGTAATTGAAAAGATCGTACCGTTACGATCTGTTGCAACCTTTTTGAATAAAAGAAGTAGGTAGTCAATCTGGCATCATTCGTGTAAATTCGTGGCTCACATCGTGAAAACGAGCGATTGAATCGCGAAAGAAATTGTAACCATAGTGCGTGGTACATCATTTTCTATACGAAAATGTTCTTAATAAACGTTGGGGAACGTTTCACCTCGTAAAAAGACGTACTAATGCGGGGGACCAGACTACGGTGACCATGTTGAATCGAGAACCAATGGATAACTAATTTCAAATCCCCCATATCTTACGGAATGTAATTGTATCTGAACAAGTGATCATTCCTGCTATATCGGCATATCGTTTCGCTCTTGGCGGATCACACGACAGTTGGAAAACGAAGCTTATAATAGCAATTGCTGAGCCTCACCAACATGGAAGGCCACTCGTGATGTCACTAATCGGCAGTTAACAAAACGTCACACTTTATAATCTTGCTTTACATGATTCCCAATAGCGTTTATAAACTCTTTTTGATTTGATGCAAAAGTCTGATATCATCCAATCGAGAAAGTCGAGACATTTATCTTTCCGAACATTCAATGCCATGCCGCCTGCAAGCTATTGAGAAAATACACATCGCGGTATAGACGGTGTTTCTGGCTGAAATCAATGAACTAATTCATGTAAATCATTCATGTAATGGTATTAAACAGGTAATTGATAGAATATTTGAGGAAAACATAGGAATTTTGATTTAATATTGCGTCTGCTATAATTCTAGGATTGGTTAGGGAAATTACCGATCGTACAGATGTATTGACAGACATGTTTCAAAAGACAGAACAGCTTTGATATTTCAAGTTTATCGACCTTGAAATCATCGACTTATCAAATGAGAAGAACAATCATACATTTATCAACAAGTAATAGCCAGAAACGCCCAGTCCCGGATTACCCATTGGGCATAGTAGGCAGCTGCCTATGGGGCCGGCTTCTTTTAGGCGCAACACGAGACCGTGACGATTTTTTTAAACTTACTTACGAAGCCTAATCTAGTTACTATACAAAGCAAATAAGACATAAACAATGTTTTGTCTGGTCAGCATTGACACTGGTAGGCTAATTTAAACAAGTTAAATTTTACTGGGCACTTTTATTCTTGAAGGCCCTAGGCTTACCAGGGATCCGGGGCATGGACCCTGAACGTGTCACTGCCCATGGGTCTGCACAGTGCTTAATCCGGCACTATACAAACCCAGTTTTATTGAAGTACCAGTTTTTGGCTAAAAAACCAATACCATTATTTGAAAGTTCGTAACCCTTGTTGCCAAAAATAGTATTGAAAAATGGAATTATCAGGGTTATCTATTAAAACAATCAGAAAATACTTCCTGAAACTCTAAATTTTATTTCTACACTCACTTTTTATTAAATTCTTATGTTTTAGAAAATCATTGGTTCCTGAGGCACCAGTTTTACACATAACTTTTTAAAATCACATTTGCATTGAATGGATCGATCAAGGTATTGTTATACACTTTACAACTCCATTACCCACGCATTTTTCCCCGGTCAAGCACCCGAAAACTCACCCGCCTGGGGACGCTTATCAGATAATCAAATTTGTAAGGCCTAAGGAATGTATTGATTCTTAAACTTTATATGGCAACTTGATAACCTTCTATATACGGGTATAAAACGCTTTTGCGTTACCAAAAGTTCAGATATCGCGTTGAAAAATGAACTCGAAAATCATATTTGTCGTTTTCGGAATTTTTCAGGGCAGTTGTTCAGCTGGTGGTAAGTTTTTTTATAACTTCTATTGTTAATTGGAAGTTCTCATTCGGTCAGCTTATGAAAAATTAATTATTATGCAAACTTGAACAAAGCTTCAGATACTCGTATGTAATAATGTAAACATTACATGAATAAGACAAAGAAACGCTGAACAATAAATGCATTCTCAAGTACATTATTGTACAATACAATCAAATGTTGCTCCTGTAAAAAAGTTTACCCAGAATTAGACCTCAAGAGAGGTGGTTAATAATTACCTTACTCAAAATACATTGCTTATTCTTTATTAACTACAATTCAAATTTGTATTTCAAGTTAAATACATTTTTTGAGTGATTGTATTGGTAATATACGGAATCACGATAGGACCAAGTTCATTGTCGCGTGTCGACCTTCGAGGTCGACGCACGACATTCAAGCGACGCACGATCTGACACTCGACATTTGAAGTCGACATGCGACAATCAAGATTTGAGTGTCGCATAAATCGCTGGGATTTGGAAAAAATATTGCAGAAAATCTTGACTGTCGACTGAATTGTCGACTGTTATATCGAGCGTCGAGATGAATGTCGCGTGTCGATTCGCATGTCGACTTCAATTGTCGCATGTCGACTTCAATTTTCGTGTGTCGACCTTCGAGCGCGACACTTGACATTTGAGCGACGCACGATACGACGCACGACATGCGATATGACACTCGACACTATATCGAGCAAATATCGCGCAAATGTTGCCTGTCGACCTAAAAATCCCTAGGTCGACACGCGACATTTGCTCGACGCACGATACGACGCGCGATACGATACGACGCGCGACACACGATATGACACTCGACACTATATCGAGCAAATATCGCGCAAGTGTCGCATGTCGACCGTTGTGGGAGTATTTTTTTGAAATGGAAGCACTGTATTATAGTAACTTTTTCAGCTTAATCACGAACCGCTGCTGCAAGATGCCGCCATTTTGTCTAGTAGCTGAAAAAGTAATTATAACACCGTGCTTGCAGTTAAAAAAAATACACCTACATATTTACGATAATAAAATTGCTATTCATCACAGAAGAAATTTTTTTTTCATGTGTAATAACATCGACATAAACATACGTTAAATATGAAATGAATTTTACAGATCATGTTTGTTCGAAAGAACAAACGACGTTTCCAAAATCGAAATAGGCTTTATACAATGTTATTTGTTAAGAGTATCGCCATTTCAAATCGCTTATCATTATGAACTTATGTGCTTATGTATTGGTTGTTTAAAACCAAATTGTGCACTTTTAATTCGTAGATCACATAGATTCTTTTGCTATGGCATTGGCTTTTTTATTTCCACACAGGCCAATATGACTATTAGCTCAATTAAAGATGACTGTTTTGAGCTGTAAAATACCATGTTATTTTAAAATGAGAATGGTTATCAAAATATTATCCATTTAACGATATCTGTGAGATAAGGGTACACAAATGCGGATTGGTTAATTTGATGAACGCTCTAGTGCAATTTTAAAATTTCGAAATTGTAAAAAGAGCCAAGGAAATTGCTACTGTTTGAGCTGAAAATATTGTTTGAAATGAAAAAGCGTTTAAACATAAATTTCTGCTTATCAAAATAAAGTACGGTATGTTTGTTAATTTTATAATAACTATGGTGTGACTTCCGATTAATTTCTTCTTTAGTTCATCACTCATTTAACAAATTCGATGATTACACTTTTTGCAAACTTCTCTTCTTTCGTCTAACATGAATTTGAAATGACAATTCAATGTTGTACTTTTGCCATATGAGAAAAGTTCATTATTTCGTGTATGTTATGTTAAACGTTTAAATGCAAACAAATGAGAAATGGTCGATGTTCAGAGCAAAATAATAAATTACTTCGGTCAGTGTGGTTAAAACGACAAAGCATTTGGATCATATAGCTTATAGAGGTTATTAGAAAATTAAAACTTAAACCTGCCTTAAAAAAGGACATTTTGTTTAACTTTATTTATGAGTTCCAATTTTTCTACGCCTGTTGGTTCAACTGGTCTGTATACACTTGAACTGCAGCAATATAACTTACAATTCTCTTCAAATACATTTCGCGTGAGTAACTTAGAAAATTACTACAATCTTGATTGTATTAAAAAGTGCAATAGTGTTTTGTTTATGTTAAAAAAAGATGTACAACGAAAGAAGGCAGGAATAATTGATCATCAAAAAAATAAATACAAAACCAATATTTGAAGGATCCAAAGTCCGCATTCTTTGACAAAATGTCAACAGAAGAGCATTTATTTGATCTAACACATACCTGCCGATAACGTTGTTTCAAAAATCATCACATAAGACAATAAAGACAGGGGCGTAGATATTTCGGCTAGTCATCGTTATATAAATAAACGTAAAATCCCCCAAAAATCGCCGCCCAAAACCAGTATTTTTGTAATCACGCGCCGTCAGTCCAGAAGCCATGTGTCCAATCTCCGTCTGCTCTGAGGTTGCCAATAGTGATGTGTCAATATCCCTTGTTATGTGTCATAAACTAGGGGCCGGGGTAAATGTCATTGCGTTAATTGTTTTATTGTTCTTTTTCGTGATTGCACTGTCGGTGTTTTGATAAGGGACAGGCGATTCTTTTAATTTTAATTGATCGCTTTAATTCAAAGGTAACTGCCACTTAAAACAATTTTGAGTAAATATACGCGTGAAAAACAGTAATTAGCTTGAAAATATTTTTGTTCTCTAAGTACATCAGTTATTATTTGATTAGAAATCATTGAAACAATTTCATATATGTAATTGTTTAATGTTCAAAATGAGTATTCCTAATCAGCCTCGAAATTTTGTGTTCCTAAGCGTACATTCGGGAAGAAAAAGCCAGAACAACGTTCATTCCAATCTTGTTGGTTTGATTCCATCACATGGCTCCACTACGATGAGGTATGTATATTAGTATTAAATTTTAATTTGCGATCGTTCTTATCTTTTATGAACCTAACGTTGATCTAAATACAATTATTATCATTAATATATAACACAAAACCCTGAAGGAGGAGATGAGCCCCGATACCCCTGCAGGGGTGGCGAAATCTCAAAAAACTATACTTGTCCACGGACAACCATTTAGGAAATTTAACTTGTCCGTTGCTGAACTACACTTGTCCGTTTATGTTTATATAAATTATAAACGCATTTATTGATTAATGTTAAATAATGTGGAATATATCAAAATGAGTATGATTTGCTTGTTTTGTTTATAATTATATTTCAATGGTACATGCATTATAGCAGTATATTATAAACAATATAAAGACTTTCTCAAACTTTTAATCTTGCGAAGCTAGTGTAATTAAAATATGTGCTGAACATAAGTACATCATAAGTAATCTTAACAAATTAAACTAGTACTCCAATATGTGAACCTCATCAGACTGAGGCTCCGCTACTGGTAGCAATTTGATTATATAAACTGGTAACCATTGAAAATCTGTCAGCCAAGTTTCTTGAAAAGTTCTAGTGCGTTTACTTAGATCATATTTTTTATCAGAATCTTTCTTAGTTTTTTGGGAGGTGGGCTGCTCAAAGCTTTGGGTTTCTGCTCTGTTGTTGAAGATTAAAAAAAAAAGTTTCATCATTTCCATTCAAGTTTTCTTAAATAACAAGGTAGACCGTGTTTTGATTATCTTAGATTGATACTTTTTATTTCCGTGTGATTGTAAACATAAAGAAACCAGTCTGTACACTGTCTAACAGTCGGGTCGAATGTTGAAAATGCGGCATGGTCCCGGTCTCTTATAGAATAAGGGAGATCACTGCGCAGGAAAGTGCACGTATTTTAGCAATCTCCATGCAGAGTTGTCGTTCCTTGCTCTCACATACAACTCTGCGAAAGGCTCAGCCCTCCATTTTGTCTATACAATAGATAAAACCGAACAAACGCATTCAATGTATATTTGATTGGATATTTAAGATCGCATGCATTAAATTAAGAAATATGACTTTTAAATGTACGATAAATCGTGCAAAAACTTGCGAGTTTTAATGCAACTCTTTGGAACTAATTTATTGCCCATTTGCGCAGATGGAATCATTCCACGCACTTCACAAATGTTAACAATTGAACATTTTTTTTTTTGAGTGACGTTAGGAATTACTTCGACGTGTGTATGTATGTTGGTTTCTTAACATAAAAAAACCTTATCAATTTTATAATAATGAATTAAGACTGATATAAGATATCATGGTATGAGATGGTTTTCTTTAATTCAGTGAATGCAATGTAACCGTCGTTCAAGAGATGGTTTAGTATTCTGTAACCTCAATGATGATCGCTTTGAATGATCATGACATAAATGAGACGCTTTCATAACAATAGTCCGTTCTGAGCCCAACACAGAGGTGAATGTAATGTAACCGTCGTGCAAGAGATTGATATTTTAGCTTGATTGCTCCGCAAATAGCACTGACAAAGTAATCGCATGTCAACTTCCGGTTTTGTAAAACTTAATTACGGCTCTAATACTATGTATTTTTGTATACCTTGACGCGACTTTTAAAAAACTTGTTGTCCACGGACAACTTAATTGAAAAAAATCAGTTGCCCAGACAAGCCAATGCACGACTCGGGAAACTCGGACATTTGATTTCGCCACCCCTGCCCTGGGTTCCGTGTACTGTGCCCCACGAGATGGACAGTGCGTGCAGCAAGCCTGTGTAGTGTCTTAGACAACTACATGTACACTGTGTTACAGACCTTGTGGGACACCTGCTACGAGCTCGGAGACACGGAGATCCGTTCCAGGATAGTAGGCGTGCGGTCCCAGATGGAGAGCTTCGACCTCTTCTTTGGTGTCCATCTAGGTTACATCATCCTGCGACATACATACAACTTGAGCCGCACCCTACAACAGAAGGACATGTCCGCATCAGAGGGTCAGGCAGTTGCTTCAATGACGGTGGAAACATTGACCAGCAAACGCTCCGACGATGTCTTCGACAAGTTTTGGGTTGACGTCAATAGCCAGCTCGATGACGTCGACGTAGGAGAGCCAGTGGTTCCCAGGCGACGCAAGATGCCGAAACGCTATGACGTTGGAACCGGGGCCCACGAGTATCCAGCCACAGCACGTGATTGGTACCGCCCGGTCTACTTTGAAGCATTCGATTTGGTGATCGCGTGTATCAAGGACAGATTCGATCAGCCAGGCTTCAAAACCTACAGATCCCTCCAAGACCTTCTTGTGTGCTGCGCCCGTGGTGGTGACTACGCCACTCATCTGCGGAGCGTGATGGACTTCTACAGGGACGCCTTCAACGAGCAGGCGCTCACCACTCAGATGGAGACGTACCAGGTCGCCGTACGGGACAAGAAGGTCAAGACCATCACGGACATTGTCACGTTCTTCCGCGACTTGCCTTCTGAGTCTCTCCTCTTTTTCTCGGAGGTGATGCGCGTCTTCCGCCACGTCCTGGTAATGCCCGCCACCAACGCAACCAGCGAGAGGTCCTTCTCCGGCCTGAGACGCCTGAAGACGTACCTCCGGACGTCTATGACACAGGGGAGACTCACCCACCTCATGACGCTCCACGTGCACAGGTGTGCTACCGACGCAATGGACTTGTTAGATGTTGCCAATGAGTTCGTCAGTGTGAAAGAATCACGGTTAACTATCTTCGGGAAGTTTTCATAGAATGTGACACTTGGCATTAACATTACGCGAACAGTGCATGATAAATTGTGGCTTAAAAATGAAATATCCGTAATTTTTGTTTATTTAACTTAATTTAATAATATTTATTTATTCTGGTTCAGTATTTTAATAGTGCTCGAAATGTGGATACATTATTTACTAATCATGTCATATTGTATTGGTTGTTGTGTATTTTCATGTGGTTATTTATAACACTCTCCCATTTTCAGGTGTTAAATATGTCCATCAGTAATAAAATATATCCATTGTGAATGTAATGTTAATGTTTTTATTTATCATATCACTTGTTAAACTCCGTCATTAAAATACATAAACATTTACTTCATTTTATGTTGTAATTAGAGTTTTTGGAAAGAAAATAATAACATTTATATCAACATGAAAGTTCCCCAAAAACGCACCATATTAATTGTAATTGTATTTTTTTTCGGAACCACGGGAGAGGACAACCCTCTCAAACGAACCTCTTTATGTTCCCAGTACAGAAATTGGACCGCCTCCCAATATTGGGAGGTTATCTACGCCCCTGAAAGTTAACAAATATCAAAAACTGAACTTAAAAACAACTTTAACACATGTTAGATATTTCGTGTAACTTCCCAGTAAAATCAATTCTCAGTGATGTATCTGCCGAAAAGGTCATATGGTTTACGGCGGGCAGAAAAAAACAGCAGGCAGTGAATTAGTTAATACATTGAGAAGTAAACACACTTCTATACTGCTTGGTATTAAATTGACAAGCAGCCCGGGAGAAGTAAACACACTCGTTTATTCCGTCGCATTAAAGTCAGTGAACAATTTTAGTGCCTGATGTTACATGTTTCTCAAATGACTAATATTGTCTTTAAATTTTCTACCATGCGGTTATAAACTGACAGGGGCGATATCAATTAAGAAGTTACTGTGAAACCATTTATTTTCGTCAGCACGAAATTTTGTCCTTTTTAAAAAAATGAATATTTCGTCAGCACTTAAATTCGTTCATTGCTGGTTTTAAAAAAAGCGTCCGATTTGTTTGTAATGTTTGTAATACATGTAATACGCGGTTGCGAACAAATCGTGCTGGGGAAAGAGGGGTGACACTTGATAGTCACTTGCAGGAGGTAGGCCTTGTTTGGCATGTGCCAATTAACAAGTCTGTTATTGCAGGTGATAGTAACTGTCCCTTATTATTTTATGTCATTGACACGTTCGTCGTTATGATTAGCGAATAAGTAGGACTGAATAACCGTTAACGAGTGTTTTAAACAACGAAGCCAATTGCCAATTAGTCTTTTTCCATTACAATATCGGACAAACAAACACAAATCAATATGTTCTTTATTAATCTGTTATAAAAGCGCAGAATATATTTCAGTCAGGTGTTGATCACACATCGTCAAAATTTAATTGCGTTTAATAGTATTGTCTTTAATCCGGATTCGCCGCGTGTTGGCTGTATAATCTGCAACACCCCTGAAAAACACAATACACAAAAAATGGGTAATAAAGTTGTTAACAATTAGCGCTAATCAACACTATTATACCTAAACGAAGTCGACGCATTCGATACAGCCTTATTGCATTCGCGTTTTACAGGAAATGTCTGTTGTCAGTACACTGTATAATGCACACCCCTTTGTGTCAAAACCGGATTCAACTTGAGTGTGAATAGTCGACTGTTTCATGTTCTTTGTATCTGTACTATAAGTATACCAGTCAACAAAAAAGATGCGCGCTTCCGCATATGGGTATTCGGACGTTAAAAAAAATGACCTACGGTTCACGCCGTCGAACGAAATAAGCAATATAACTCGTTTTTTTTCCTATTTCTTTACTTGCAAAAAATACTAGTGGCTTATAACTTACCTTGCAATCTTTATTTCTCGCATTTTGCGAGTGTGCGAGTGTAAATTTCGAGCCCTGTGTATATGCGTGGATTACGCTGGATTTAAATGCCTCATGCCTACGGTAATTCAGTCTTATTTGTTTCAAATATGGGACATGATTGTTCGTTAGGATCTTGAAATCGTCAATAGGTCGAAGGACGAAAAACACGAAAATTAATGTCTGACGAATAATAATGGTTTCACAGTATTACTTTTTAACGAGGAATTCACAACGATCGACACACTACTCTAGATACCCGCGGACACAACTACTTCTAGCCAACGGAGAAAGACATCCTGAACCGACCGAAGAAATACTTATTTATTTGCTTTCATTTTACTTGCGAACATATTTATAAAAACATATATAATCGAAATCGTGTTCTAATTTACGATATATATCGATATACACAAACTTGTTTTCGTTCGTGTGTGTTCCTTTTGAAACACTCGGGCCTTAGATCGGCCGTTAATCACGGGCGCGACCTCCATTTTGCGATGCATGAGCCAATCATGCTTCTTAGGTGGCGCGAAGGACCAAATGTTTTGACATTTCACGGCTAATTCTTCAGGGCGAGTAGGTTTTACATTTTTCCCAACATATTTTGCATTATTTTAAATATTGGGCAATGTAGTGAGACTCCGCGAAGTTAAATTCATCCACAAATGTACATAAACATACAATCACAACCCATTCGGAAACGTGAGGACCTTTATAGTAAATATATAAGTGGACCTTTATAGTAAATATATAAGTAACCAACTCAATTAAGAAGGCAAGCCAATAACCTGAAAAAAAACATATTGTACGATATGAACCAAAATAATGTAATATTCAATAAATCCAATATACAAATTCTCAACATTTTCAGAATATTTTTCTACATGAAATGTGTTTATACAGTATCATAACTCACGAAACAATTCAAAGATGTTATTTCGGCTGGAAACGACGAGTTTTGTCCCCTATTCCAATTCCTTAATTTACTTAAAGGCAAAGGTCAATGAATTATAGGCTCAAATGCGTCGTTTGTTGCTACTAAGATCTGCAAAACATTAGGATAGCTCCGGCTTTAATCGTTAACCTTTTTTTTATTATACTCAAGTTTCTTTCCAGTTTTATAGAATGTGTATATTCAATGACAGAAATCTTCAAAATCTCTATGCAATACAAGTTTCTTCATAATAATGTAGACTTAACTCTTTGGATTATACTCAAATTATGATCGAATTAAGAAAACATAATCGAACAATCAACCTGCAATACGACACAAAACGTGTTTTGTCGGCACCGAACATTAAAATAGCTGACAATGTGAATTGGCGCCCTCTTCTGTCAGTAGCGCCACCTCCTTTGCAAAAATATAAACTATCGTTTAGATCGACAAATAGCCCATGTTGTTGTGCATGGAACATCTTATACATGTTAAAGCAACGGTTTGGTGTTGTTAGAGATTCAATTTGTTGTAAATTTGCTCGTTACACAAGCGAAATACCTCGATTTTCTGTTAAATATTTCACCTTGTCACAACTTATAAAGGGCATCACGTTTCCAAATAGGTTGTAATTATATGTTTCTGTACATGTGTGGATGAATTAATCTTAGCAAAATCGCACTTCATTGACCGATTAAAAACACAATGCGAAATATGTTGAAAAACATATAAAACCTTCTCACTCTATAGAATAATTAGTGACTTTACAAACCATCCGGTGCTTAACGACACCTCGGAAGTGGCATTGGCTCATATAGCAATGCATCGTAGTAATGGTAATCTGGGTTTAGGTGGGTAATGTTTTTTAACAAGCATGTGCCATTAATCAGTTTTGACTAGGTGAAGTTCGGCATTTCAATCAACAAATTTTAACCCAACTGGCTTTGAATTGACCGTGCCAAGGTCGTGACAAAAACATTGATTCGCAGTGTATGCGTTATGTCGTGCTGTACGTTTTGCTCTGTATTTTATAGGCAATTGATTTCTGTCTAATACGTAGGGCTATATTTTTTGTAATCTTTTGGATCATAATTATCCTAATGTAATTATCAGCAAAAAGTGCTTACATTTAAACAACCGACTGATTGTATGCTTGATGCTTGTATACTGCCAAGACCAGTCCCCACACTAGTTATGTTGTCGGTCGGCAATCGATCCCGCGGTCTGCGGAATGTTTTGCCAAGCAATTTATCAGCATATAACGCTCGTCTGTAAAAACGTCAACAATAATAATTTACTACAAAACAATAAAGACCACTAATTAAATATTGGCTCAATACCCTGACATTCAACGAACAAAACTGTCAATTTAATACATGATAACCAACCGTTGGTACTTAAAAATAGAATTCGATTAAGGTAATGCTTTTGTCAAAGTCAATAAAAAGCAATATGTGTGCAATGCCTTCTAACTAAAAATCATTTCTGATTGAAAAATCAAAAACGACTTTGCACTCTGTACGTCTGTTTGTTAAAAAAACATATAAAGCGTTCACGAATTATTAATAAATAACATCGCATAGTCACGCATTTCAATACACATACACATGATTGTGCAAATATACATATGTAATAGAAATATAATTAAAAGTGTGGGGTTAGTCTATTCAAACATCCTACCAAATTTTAATTTCTACAATGGATCAGCTCAGTTGAATTATCCTAAGGGATATTAAATAATTATAACTCCCTGATTATACTCCTTTAATTGACGTTTCGGAATAATGCCTTTATCAAAACAATGGAAATTATGTTAACTACATTTTTACGTCATTTGACTGCACAATTTAAATAACAAAGAAAATGTTTTTAAGGATGTTCGATCGTTTCCACTTTACGGTAATTGATTCTCTATATCGTGAAAATTAAAAACCTTTATATATTTTCACGGTTTCAAAAGATTAGGTTGGAATAAACGAGTGAAAATTCTAGTTTTACTGTTTTGATTATGCGCCTATAAATTTTCGGAATTTACATATTTTCGAGCAATCTCCACGCAGAGTTGTCGTTCCTTGCTCTCACATACAACTCTGCATAAGGCTCAGCACGCCATTTTGTCTACCAAATAGCTAAAACCGAACAAACGCATACAATGTATATTTGAGTGGATATTTAAGATCGCATGCATTTAATTAAGAAATATGACTTTTAAATGTACGATAAATCGTGCAAAAACTTGTGAGTTTTAATGCAACTCTTTGGAACTATTTTATTGCTCATTTACACAGATGTAATCATTCCACGCACTTCACAAATGTAAACAATTGTACATATTTTTTATTGAGTGACGTTAGGCATTGCTTCGACATATTTATGTATGTCGGTTTCTTAACATAAAAAAAAACATATCAATTTTATAATAATTAATTAAGATTGATATAAGATATCATGGTATGAGATGGTTTTCTTTAGGTTATATTACACTAATTCCGATTCCCATAGGGTCCCATTATAAAACTGACAACTTTCACAGCATTTTTCTTGCCTTTCCGACGCATCCATTTTTCCGAACCTGGTATCATTTTAAAGATGGATCTGTCATCTTCCAATAATTGCAATCAAAAACATACCGTCTCGCAACTTCTTAGAAAGTAAATCGCTGTCGAATGAACCCACCGTAGAAAAACGTGTTTCGGAATCCTAATTTCGACAAAAGCCCCACACAATAGAAAACACACCCTCAAAAGTTCATCTTTTAAGTTAGCTTCCAATCCAAGGCATCAAAGTACTCCAGACACATACAGGATATTACAAATAACCACAAAAGAGAAAAGGAACTCTTTAGAAATAGGCACTACTTTCGAATGGACCACGGAGGGATACACAATGATTTAGTGTAATGTAACCTTTAAGGGAACTCAACTTTGTCCTATCTTTTTCAAACTTTTTCCACATGAGATTTCAACTATTTCCACAATGAATATGCAATTTCAGTGCATTCGGATGGGGGTAAAGGCCTTAAAATGGCCATTTAAAGCGGTGACTAAATTGGCCGCAGTCAAGTCGGAATGCATGATTTTTAGTCTAAGCGACGACAGCTGATTTTGTGTCTCCAATTATTGTTACGCGTAACTCTTATGGCAAAAACTGGTATCATTGCATGCGAAATTCACAAATATATCAGCAAAAGGCCCAAATAAATGTATTGATTGAGAATCACTGTACTTTTCTTGATGAAATAGGAGACTTTTTTAATTTTAAGCACTTTTTTCAATCGAAAACTCACTGACAGCATATAAAATCATGTTTCTTAAGAAAATTATTATTAAAAGCTTCACTTACAATCTAAACATACACATTGCAATTACAAAAATTAATGCTATTATGATGAGAGGCATAATTTGCAGCTTTCAAGCCGATACAAGCCGGCTACCCAAAATTAACATTTAAAAAGGCGCAAATCGCTCCTTCAACAGCTTACGACACAAAGTGACACTTAATGCGCATCCAGATAGTATCTCTCTTATAAATAAGTCCTGTTAGCGACATTTTATTAAGTATTCTCTTTAAAATCCAGTGTTGAAAGCGTAAGTTTTGCAAAAATGCCCACAGTCACCATGCAAAAGAGCATGTTTGCTAAGGAATTCCTACGCGAGTGGCCACACTAATGTCGTGGCAGGAAAGTCATTTGGGTGTGATTCCTCTGTAGTTCAGTGTACATTCATTCCACTATCTGGGGATGACTATCAGGATCAATTTTTCCAGCTTGGTGTAGTGTTGACCTTTCAGGATGTTGATGGATCGTCCACAAGCGCTGCACCACTGCGGCCTCTGTTCAGGACACAGAGTCGGATTGAGGTGTACACAAACCCGCAGTCAGGCAAGGACCATACAGACCTTTAATAAAATAAATGTTTAGGCCCCTGAAACTGGCAATTATGTTCAACACTGAGATAAGGAAACACATAGAGGAGACATCATGCCACGGCTTTTTCATTATTGACACGGCAAACTCGAGCAGCTGGGGACTTGGCTCTAAACAAAAACAGGTATGCTCCATCAATGTGAGCAAGATGGCATGTCAGAGTTAAAAAGGGCAAACAAACATACAAAAGAGATATAAAGGAAATTAGAAATTAAATGCCAGAAGTAATTTTAAGTATTGTTTTTCTGTCTGCAAGGGTTGCTGTGGAAAATAGTGCTTAACGCATAGTTTGGCCTGTAGGGGTTCTGCTAGCAAGAACAAATCGAAGTCATATCTGCCCGCGAACTATAAGCTTGAGATAACCATATCTGATGAAGTACTGCTTTGAGAATGCATTCTAATTGTACTTGAACCAGATCGCATTGACAGCACAAGGCTTCAGACTCCCCAAAAGTGTGAGGCTTTCAATAGTGCTTACCTGATACCAGACCGCATTGCCCAAGACAGTGACTTTCTCCCGGAACTGCACAGGCCGCATCCGCAGCACAATCCTTAAGCTCAATCATGGTCTGGCTGACTCTGAAATAGTGAAATCTGAATTTACAGATGCTCATTTGTCTAAAGGTTATGAGTTTATTGCCTATCTTATTAAAAGCAAACACAATGACATGCTTAAGAAGACATGTGCATTTCTGAAAAGACATACAGCTGCCCGATACTTGACTAGGAAAAGGCGCTATGGTCTTCACTCTGAAATTCATTACTCTAAGGGCTTAACAGAACAAAAACCAGATTTTAAAGCTAAATGGCCCCACCTACAGCTAAATATGCTTTATAGGTTGAAAATAAAGTTATTTGTCTGAAGAACTAGTGCTATTAACTCATCAGCTATGTTGCTCCACTGGCCGCAATTCTGTAAACATAGTGTATATATAGAAATACCTTGTCTACCACCTGCACCGCATCACTACGTCCACTGTAAATACACAGCTAAGTTAGTACTTTAACGAACAAACTGAAGTTCATGTGTTAATTAAACAATCAGTATGATGACTCACATTGAAATCATGTCCAGTGCACCAGTCAGAGCAAGACAGCTAGCGGATTGTTGACCATCTACGGCTCAAGGACAAACAGTCAGGCCTACAAACAAAGAGAAAAATGGCATAAATGGGTTGCATGCATGTAATTTGGCATATTTTTCATCTTGCTCTCCACCTAAAACTTCAATCTATGGACATAATAATAATAATATTAACATTTAAGATTTGTTGGAAATGTTACCCTTACTTGTCCATACCTAGTCCCCCACCCATCCGGAACAGGCCAAAACCACCTAAAACATTCATTTGGACCAAAATATTGACATCTCTCATCTATTTTAGCACCCAAATCATCAAAACATTCATTAAAATTCATTTTCTACTTGTCTCGCTTGCAGACGAATCCATGTGACCTTGACATTGCAGTAAATGTGCTTTTTAAAGGTCATATTACACTAATTCCGATTCCCATAGGGTCCCATTATAAAACTGACAACTTTCACAGCATTTTTCTTGCCTTTTCGACGCATCAATTTTTCCGAACCTGGTATCATTTTAAAGATGGATCTGTCATCTTCCAATAATTGCAATCAAAAACATACCGTCTCGCATTTTCTAAGAAAGTAAATGTCGAATGAACCCACCGTAGAAAAACGTGTTTCGGAATCCTAATTTCGACAAAAGCCCCACACAATAGAAAACACACCCTCAAAAGTTCATCTTTTAAGTTAGCTTCCAATCCAAGGCATCAAAGTACTCCAGACACATACAGGATATTACAAATAACCACAAAAGGCATGTCTCACATTGTTAAATGGCTTATATTCAAGAAGAGAAAAGGAACTCTTTAGAAATAGGCACTACTTTCCACGGAGGGATACACAATGATTTAGTGTAATGTAACCTTTAATGCAGTTAATGCAATGTAACCGTCGTGCAAGAGATTGTTTAGTATACTGTAACCTCACTGATGAACGCTTGGAATGATCATGACATGAATGAGACGCTTTCATAACAATAGTCCGTTCTGAGCCCAACACAGAGGTGAATGTAATGTGACCGTCGTGCAAGAGATTGATTTTCGAGATTTACTGCAATGAAACCAAGCGTTCGATTGCTTGACGTCACTTCGTGATCGACATCGATGAAACGCTTGCTTTCGCTGTAGATGTTATTTTCTGTGCAAATACAAGCGTCTATTGATTACGAAACGATAATTTGTCAACAATGAGAATCAGATACTTGGCTTAATAATTTTCATTTAAAATGTCTAATTTGGATATAATTCGGAATACAAAATGAAACTTAAACGTTTTTTTTAAACGTTCCAAAGAACAATATGGACTTCAATAGAAATACTATTTCCACCGACAATCAAGATTTCCGGTATGACCACTGTTATTTTGACGATTTTTCTATCGGATCGTCGGTAAGCGTGACCACATGTGACAACAGCGATGCCAGTTGGAAAACTAGTAGACGTGTCGTTGAACTCGACACATTGGCCGAATCGCTTTCAGCATGCAGTTCTTGCCAAGTGCCCATGAATTTACTTAACACAGTAGGAAGCAGGGATTTCGGACAGGCATGTGTTTTGGAAATACAGTGTAGCAATTGTGGTGCAATACATAATGTGGCTACTGGACGGAAAGGTTTACGGAGGTTTCGTCACACTGCAGTTTCGTCACATAGAATTTACTGTAGAAAACGGGTAGAGGGTTCGTCACAATGGTAATATATAGGTGTGAATAATACCGGGAAACTTTAGCACCTTTGATTGACACCTTTCTACTGTCAACATGTTGTTTTTTCTTTTCTGTTAAATTCGATTAATTGAAGTATTTAGTGAATAAAAGCATATCTTCAACATCGTTGTTAGTCCTAACTGTTTGTCTATAGACGCTCCAGTATGGCAAGCGGTTCGACGCATAATCCCAAGAAACAAGGTTTCTCATGAGAACCTAGTTACTCAGAATGAGAAACTAGGTTCTTGCTTGAAGATTGCACATGGCGTCAAGAACCCAAGTTTTCAAATGAGAACCTAGGTTTTCATGAGAACCTATGGTTCCCAAATGAAAACCACGGATATGGCAAGCAAGCAGTTCGACGCATAATCCCAAGAAACTAGGGTTTTCATGAGAATCTAGGTTCTCATTTGAAAACCTAGGTTCTCATGAGAACCTAGGTTCTCATGAAAACCCTAGTTTCTTGGGATTATGCGTCGAACTGCTTGCCATATCGGTGTTTTTCATTTGGGAACCATAGTTTCTCTGGGAATCTAGGTTCTCTGAAAACCTAGGTTCTCTGAGAACCTAGGTTTTCGGAGAACCTAGGTTTTCAGAGTAGGTTTTCAGAATAACGCGTCGGACGGCGTAAACTTGCTCGTTTGGAATACGGGACACATATTATTCAGGGCGCAGGATCAATGGGATTCACATATGATTACACACGGGCTGGACAGAATGAAAACACGCCGTTAAGAACTTTATTTTTGCAGATATCTCAAGTTATTGAAATATGTTTGCAAAGTCTTTAGCGCATAAGTTTTTCTTGCAGTGTTGCCGATATCTAACGATTGAATAATACATTATTACACATAATCAATAGAGATAAAACTTGTATTTTATACCATAATGATTGCTTCCTACAAGTAGGTCACAGACATACTTAAAATAGAAAACTGTACCGTACAGTCGTTTGAGGCCCGAACAAGGGAACTGAATATTTGAAACTCATTTAATGCTGTAACAATGTATTATGTAACGATTGATCTGAATTTTTAGTCTCAAAATAATATTTAAATTTACAAAGATGTATTTCATAAACAGTTCAATTTTTTAGTAACGTGTTCAGACCAATGTCGACCGATTACTTTACTAATTTCAATCCTCAAGAACACCCATGCACGGAAACATGAACAAGAGGCGGTTAACGACGGCTAATGCCTGCTGTCACAAATATTCAACAGATAAGTTTCGTAGAATATTACTGAGCATTGTCTGAACATTGTTCAGAAAATGCTCTTGGGGAAAAACATTCACGGTTTCACGCCTTTTTCTATTCATTTTACACATATGCCGCCAGCGTGTACCAAGCAATGGGAGACAACTGGAGGTTATGGCAAGCGGTTCGACGCATAATCCCAAGAAACTAGGTTTCTCATGAGAACCTAGGTTCTCATGAGAACCTAGGTTTATGAAATCCAAAGAAACCAGGTTTCTCATGAGAACCGAGGTTTATGAAATCCCAAAAAAAACAGGTTTCTCATGAGAACCTAGGTTCTCATTTGAAAACCTGGGTTTACGCTTGAGAACCTAGGTTCTCATGAGAACCTAGGCTTTTCATGAGAACCTATGTTCTCATAGACACATAGAACTTAGGTTCTCATGAGAACCTAGGTTCTCATTCTGAAAACTTAAGTTCTCGTTTGGTATCCTAGGTTTTCACAAGAACCTAGGTTCTCATGAGAACCTAGGTTCTTATTTGAAAACCTAGGTTCTCATGAGAAACCTAGTTTCTTGGGATTATGCGTCGAACCGCTTGCCATACTTCAGTTCTCCAGCTTCCACATGAATCCACGTGCGCTCAACGTAAGTGACGACATTCAGAAGAGGACCGCCAACCTGGAATAAGCAAAATTTATGACATATGCGTACAGATCAATTTAGTTATTGTATTTTTTATAATATATAATGTTATTAACAATAGAAGACCATTGAAGTAATGTGTATACCATAAATAATTATGAGGTTAGTATTAATTATTATTAGTACCTCTTCAGCCTGTAGGATCATCTGTTCGATTCGCCGTGCCGTATTCTGAAGCCTTGATTGGATTTTGTGGTTGCAATGAAACAACTCCCTTATTATATACTCTTGTTTAACAGACGTTATTTACTCTATATGTATAAATACACGCAGTTTGTATAATCCACGCTGCCAATTTAAGCAAACTTCTTTAATTGCCAATTAAAGGCGTGTGTCGCTAATTGATTGTTTGCTATGCACTAATTAATATGTTTGCACTATCAAGTAATCAATAATTGAAATATCTTATAATCGTATATTGGTAGTCGATAGGGTGTGGACGCGTTTTCATGTGCTCCACAAATATGTGTTTTATTCATACATTACGCGCACAGAAAAAGTTGATATTATGGTAGAAAAAAGGATAATATGCAAAGTGAAATGCAAGTGTAACATTTTTCGCATAAAATCAACAGTAAAGACAAAAAAGATACTTTTTAAAGCATGTTTATTAATATCACAGGACAACTATAAAATAACACTGACAAAATTGTACAGTTTTAGCTGGTACTACAACTACTAAAATAAATACGCTTCATTATAACAAACAGTACGCTGTTTAACCTAAGTCAAACATAAATCATTTAAATAATATATACAAGTAAAACCATCATTTGTTACAAAACTCAACTCAATAACGCTAAAAAATAACATAAAGAAGCATATATCCCAATATATTTATTTACAACATCATATTCAATTGCAATATCATTTTATTCTATACAATATATCAGTGTGACGAAACCTCCACTGCCCTCCTTCATAATATCAGTGTGACGAAACTGCATTGTGACGAAACCTCCATCACCCGGACGGAAACATGACAGAGTTTATGACATGAACACAAAGCTTGCATTGGGTAAGACTTTTTTTGTCTTTTTGGTATATTGGTGCATAATATCATGATTTATTGTCTAAATTACAGATACTTTTGAATACATTCAGATAGTTATCTCAAAGTACATGTAATTCCTGTGTAGTCTACATGCATACATTTTTTTATATTGTACTTGCTATATTTTTCCTTCATATTTTGTCTGATTAATCATTTACTGCCAGTTAACACAAATACAGTAGAATGTGAATGGTTCATGTGTTGTCCTTAGTTAAATTTCTTTATTTTCTTCCTGGAGCCCTATTTATTAATACCAGTAATAAAAATGAAATTTTGCAAGTTTACAAAACAAAATATTCTCAATTCTTCAAATACGTATTGGTTTTGAAACTAAAGGGCTTAAATTAATTATTATTTGTGTGTATGTATCTCTAGGTCTTATAAAATTATGTAACTTTTGTAAATTATTGACATTATTTCATATTATTTTATTCCGCATAAGCATATTCTAGCATTGTGGATTGTAAACTGTTCTGTCATTTACTGCAATCTGTTTCAGGTAAATCATAAACTGGGTGTTTCACCTGGGACTTTCACATCGAAACTGGCCCTTCCCCGTGACCTTCAGCACAAAAAAGAAAAGGCTATAGCTGTTGCTCGTGCAGCAAAACAGCAACGCATAAGACTCAAAACTGGAACGGTATTTTTAATTATGGGCATTTTATTTTAAAAACACAGTATTCTTCATGTGTATGCCCCAAATTGGCAACTTAGTTTTCGCACTGTCCGTGGGTCGGTCGGTCAGTCCGTCATACTTTTCGTGCCTGCTCTCTAATTCAAGTAGTTTTCATCCGATCTTCACCAAACTTGGTCAGAAGCTGTGTCTAGACCAAGTTCGAACATGGCCATGTGGGATCCTGGGTTTCTGGGTTTCTTACAATTGTAAGGATTATTTTTTATATTGTTACAAAGTTGGAGTTTGGGGCATCCGTGTCGTGTGGACACATTTCTTGTTTGAGATTGTTTCAACAGATCCATCAATTATATATGCAAAGTAGTAGGAACATTTAAAAGCATATGCTAATGTTTGTAAATTGATTATTTTAAAAGCATTAATGCGCTGTGTAATCATTTCTTTAAATAAAAATCGGAGATAACCCATGAAGGTGCAATATAAAGAAGTGAAACTCCAGCTGCTGGAGCAGTGTTGAATTTTCATTAAAAACAATTAGTTGGTCCTTAATTAAAGCAAGTGACCGATTGCCCAAACAGTACAAAACAGCACAATACAGCACAATACAAACCAACATAAACACAAAATATGAATAAAGCTGGGGTCACCGCCTTGGAACGGTCAATGCAAAGCATTGGGGGTTTAAACCTTGAAATTCTGTTTTCCTGTTCAGGCATTCAAAGGACAGTGCAAGAAGTACAAGCGGGACCAACATACAGTTCAAACATAGAGGACCAAGATGTTGAAGTTACAACTTTACCCCCACCTGTACCCAAGCCTGGTCCAGCAGGGCTAGACACTACTGGGAAGGAATTTGTTTTCTTTGATTTGGAAACAAGAGGGTTAGGTAAAGTTTTAACATATTCCTTATTCACAGTGTTGCACATACAGTTTATCTTGGTCCAGTTCAGGTATTTAGGTACTCTAAATCTCCAAAATTCAACTTCTATTAAAAAATATACATATTTACTTACATGTGTAACATAATTCAACCTGTTACTACTGAGTAACTCAATGTGAGATATCGTGTGAATTGTTGGTCAACCTAGCATATGATTGAATTGCAACAAGAGTTATGTTCAGACTAATTTCTCATTTTGCTTTCATATAATAAATCATTCTTAATCTTTATTGATAAAATGATAGTAAATACCTATAGATGATGCAATGTTACATTACCCACAACTGGCTATAGTATTTTATTGTGCATCATTTAAGAATTTAAACACTCTTCTCTTCGCTTCTTCAGATTTATGAATAAATAAGATGCCAAAAACTTACTTTGATATATCCATAAATCGAAGAAAAGAGCGTTTCAATTTTCATAATAACAGTTATTATGCCCCCCTCGGAAGAGAGAGTTAATATTGTTTTGCTGGATAATGGTCTGTCGGTAGATCATTTAGTTTCCGATCAATAATTTGTCAACTTTCTCACGAATTGTTTTTTTACTTTTCAGGTGCATAGGTATTGGACAGTATATAACACATATTTAAATTATGGTCACTTGGTCAAAGGTCAAAGTCACAATAAGTGTGAAAATTGTTTCCGATCAATAACTCTCCAACTGAAAAACTCTCTTAAACCACAATGCATAGAGAATGGATGTGAAGGAACCTCTTCTACGATTGTTCAAATTAAGCTTCAAAATAAGTCCTGGCCTGGGGAGGGGGGGGGGCAATGTTTTTCCTTTTATGTTTATTGTAAACACTGCAAAAGTATTTTAAGAAGTTTAGATTGTACTTGGGCGAGCGACCCAAGTCCATCTGATTAATGGAGCTAAAATGGATTTTGTGCAATTTCTATGTAAACTTTTTGTTTTGTTTTTTCAGAGCGTACTTCTCACATAATTCAGATAGCTGCAGTGCATTCAACTGGTCAGTTTTCAACATATGTTATGCCTGAGAAGAAGATGTCATTGAAAGCGTCAGAAATAACTGGAGTGACAGTTGTTGGCGACTCTATGCTTGTCAAGGGACAAACAGTAACAGCTGTCCCCATCAAATCTGCATTGACAAGATTTATAACACTCTTACAGAAATTTTCACCAGTTATTTTAGTTGGGCATAATATAGAGTATTTTTGATTGTAAAGTGTTGCTCCATGCTGTTTATACTTGTGGAAAAATGTTTGAGTTTCAGCAAAATATTTGTGGCTTTTTAGATACTTAAAAATGTTAAAGGAAATATTACCAAATATGAAATAATATAAGCGGGAACATTTAGTTACAGAAGTTATTGGTGAATTATACATGGCACATGGCGCTCTACAGGATGTTTTAGTTTTACAAAAGTTAGTGAACTCTGTTCTTCTTGACCAAAATACTGTAAACAAATATTCATTCAGCTATGACCGAGCAGTATTAGCATACAATGTGTAACTTAATTTTGCTTCCAATATCAAATCTTTTAATTTTAATTTGCGATCGTTCTTATCTTTTATGAACCTAACGTTGATCTAAATACAATTATTATCATTAATATTTAACACAAAACCCTGAATGAGGAGATGAGCCCCGATACCCCTGGGTTCCGTGTACTGTGCCCCACGAGATGGACAGTGCGTGCAGCAAGCCTGTGTAGTGTCTTAGACAACTACATGTACACTGTGTTACAGATCTTGTGGGACACCTGCTACGAGCTCGGAGACAAGGAGATCCGTTCCAGGATAGTCGGCGTGCGGTCCCAGATGGAGAGCTTCGACCTCATCTTTGGTGTCCATCTGGGTTACATCATCCTGCGACATACATACAACTTGAGCCGCACCCTACAACCGAAGGACATGTCCGCATCAGAGGGTCAGGCAGTTGCTTCAATGACGGTGGAAACATTGACCAGCAAACGCTCCGACGATGCCTTCGACAAGTTTTGGGTTGACGTCAACAGCCAGCTCGATGACGTCGACGTAGGAGAGCCAGTGGTTCCCAGGCGACGCAATATGCCGAAACGCTATGACGTTGGAACCGGGGCCCACGAGTATCCAGCCACAGCACGTGATTGGTACCGCCCGGTCTACTTTGAAGCATTCGATTTGATGATCGCGTGTATCAAGGACAGATTCGATCAGCCAGGCTACAAAACCTACAGATCCCTCCAAGACCTTCTTGTGTGCTGCGCCCGTGGTGGTGACTACGCCACTCATCTGCGGAGCGTGATGGACTTCTACAGGGACGACTTCAACGAGCAGGCGCTCACCACTCAGATGGAGACGTACCAGGTCGCCGTACGGGACAAAAGGTCAAGACCATCACGGACATTGTCACGTTCTTCTGCGACTTGCCTCCTGAGTCTCGCCTCTTTTTCTCGGAGGTGATGCGCGTCCTCCGCCACGTCCTGGTAAGGCCCGCCACCAACGCCACCAGCGAGAGGTCCTTCTCCGGCCTGAGACGCCTGAAGACGTACCTCCGGACGTCTATGACACAGGGGAGACTCACCCACCTCATGACGCTCCACGTGCACAGGTGTGCTACCGACGCAATGGACTTGTTAGATGTTGCCAATGAGTTCGTCAGTGTGAATGAGTCACGGTTAACTATCTTCGGGAAGTTTTCATAGAATGTGACACTTGGCATTAACATTACGCGAACAGTGCATGATAAATTGTGGCTTAAAAATGAAATATCCGTAATTTTTGTTTATTTAACTTAATTTAATAATATTTATTAATCCTGGTTCAGTATTTTAATAATGCTCGAAATGTGGATACATTATTGACTAATCATGTCATATTGTATTGGTTGTTGTGTATTTTCATGTGGTTATTTATAACACTCTCCCATTTTCAGGTGTTAAATATGTCCATCAGTAATAAAATATATTCATTGTGAATGTAATGTTAATGTTTTTATTTATCATATCACTTGTTAAACTCCGTCATTAAAATACATAAACATTTACTTCATTTTATGTTGTAATTAGAGTTTTTGGAAAGAAAATAATAACATTTATATCAACATGAAAGTTCCCCCAAAACGCACCATATTAATTGTAATTGTATTTTTTTTTCGGAACCACGGGAGAGGACAACCCTCTCAAACGAACCTCTTTATGTTCCCAGTACAGAAACTGGACCGACCCCAATATTGGGAGGTTATCTACGCCCCTGAAAGTTAACAAATATCAAAAACTGAACTTAAAAACAACTTTAACACATGTTAGATATTTCGTGTAACTTCCTATTAAAATCAATTCTCAGTGATGTATCTGCCGAAAAGGTCATATGGTTTACGGCGGGCAGAAAAAAACAGCATGCAGTGAATTAGTTAATACATTGAGAGGTTAACACACTTCTATACTGCTTGGTATTAAATTGACAAGCAGCCCGGGAGAAGTAAACACACTCGTTTATTCCGTCGCATTAAATTCAGTGAACAATTTTAGTGCCTGATGTTACATGTTTCTCAAATGACTAATATTGTATTTAAATTTTCTGCCATGCGGTTATAAACGGACAGGGGCGATATCAATTAAGAAGTTACTAGTATTACTCTTTAACGAGGAATTCACAACGATCGACACATTACTCTAGATATCCGCGGACACAACTACTTCTAGGCAACGGAGAAAGACATTCTGAACCGACCGAAGAAATACTTATTTATTTGCTTTCATTTTACTTGCGAACAATTTATAAAAACATATATAATCGAAATCGTGTTCTAATTTACGATATATATCGATATACACAAAATTGTTTTGTGTGTGTTCCTTTTGAAACACTCGGGTCTTAGATCGGCCGTTAATCACGGGCGCGACCTCCATTTTGCGATGCATGAGCCAATCCTACTTCTTAGGTGGCGCGAAGGACCAAATGTTTTGAAATTTCACGGCTAATTCTTCAGGGCGAGTAGGTTTTACTTTTTTCCCAACATATTTTGCATTATTTTAAATATTGGGCAATGTTGTGAGACTCCGCGAAGTTAAATTCATCCACAAATGTACATAAACATACAATCACAACCCATTCGGAAACGTGAGGACCTTTATAGTAAATATATAAGTGGACCTTTATAGTAAATATATAAGTGGATCTTTATAGTAAATATATAAGTAACCAACTCAATTAAGAAGGCAAGCCAATAACCTGAAAAAAACATATTGTACGATATGAACCAAAATAATGTAATATTCAATAAATCCAATATACAAATTCTCAACATTTTCAGAATATTTTTCTACATCAAATGTGTTTATACAGTATCATAACTCACGAAACAATTCAAAGATGTTATTTCGGCTGGAAACGACGAGTTTGTCCCCTATTCCAATTCCTTAATTTACTTAAAGGCAAAGGTCAATGAATTATAGGCTCAAATGCGTCGTTTGTTGCTACTAAGATCTGCAAAACATTAGGATAGCTCCGGCTTTAATCGTTAACCTTTTTTTTATTATACTCAAGTTTCTTTCCAGTTTTATAGAATGTGTATATTCAATGACAGAAATCTTCAAAATCTCTATGCAATACAAGTTTCTTCATAATAATGTAGACTTAACTCTTTGGATTATACTCAAATTATGATCGAATTAAGAAAACATAATCGAACAATCAACCTGCAATACGACACAAAACGTGTTTTGTCGGCACCGAACATTAAAATAGCTGACAATGTGAATTGGCGCCCTCTTCTGTCATTAGCGCCATCTCCTTTGCAAAAATATAAACTATCGTTTAGATCGACAAATAGCCCATGTTTTTGTGCATTGAACATCTTATACATGTTAAAGCAACGGTTTGGTGTTGTTAGAGATTCCATTGGTTGTAAATTTGCTCGTTACACAAGCAAAATACCTCGATTTTCTGTTAAATATTTCACCTTGTCACAACTTATAAAGGGCATCACGTTTCCAAATAGGTTGTAATTATATGTTTCTGTACATGTGTGGATGAATTAATCTTAGCAAAATCGCACTTCATTGACCGATTAAAAAACACAATGCGAAATATGTTGAAAAACATATAAAACCTTCTCACTCTATAGAATAATTAGTGACTTTACAAACCATCCGGTGCTTAACGACACCTCGGAAGTGGCAATGGCTCATATAGCAATGCATCGTAGTAATGGTAATCTGGGTTTAGGTGGGTAATGTTTTTTAACAAGCATGTGCCATTAATCAGTTTTGACTAGGTGAAGTTCGGCATTTCAATCAACGAATTTTAACCTAACTGGCTTTGAATTGACCGTGCCAAGGTCGTGACAACAACATTGATTCGCTGTGTATGCGTTATGTCGTGCTGTACGTTTTGCCCTGTATTTATAGGCAATTGATTTCTGTCTAATACGTAGGGCTATATTTTTTGTAATCTTTTGGATCATAATTATCCTAATGTAATTATCAGCAAAAAGTGCTTACATTTAAACAACCGACTGATTGTATGATTGATGCTTGTATACTGCCAAGACCAGTCCCCACACTAGTTATGTTGCCGGTCGGCAATCGATCCCGCGGTCTGCGGAATGTTTTGCCAAGCAATTTATCAGCTTATAACGCTCGTCCGCAAAAACGTCAACAATAATAATTTACTACAAAACAAGACCACTAATTAAATATTGGCTCAATACCCTGACATTCAACGAACAAAACTGTCAATTTATATTTAATACATGATAACCAACCGTTGGTACTTAAAAATAGAATTCGATTAAGGTAATGCTTTTGTCAAAGTCAATAAAAAGCAATATGTGTGCAATTCCTTCTAACTAAAAATCATTTCTGATTGAAAAATCAAAAACGACTTTGCACTCTGTACGTCTGTTTGTAAAAAAACATATAAAGCGTTCACGAATTATTAATAAATAACATCGCATAGTCACGCATTTCAATACACATACACATGATTGTGCAAATATACATATGTAATAGAAATATAATTAAAAGTGTGGGGTTAGTCTATTCAAACATCCTACCAATTTTAATTTCTACAATGGATCAGCTCAGTTGATTATCCTAAGGGATATTAAATAATTATAACTCTCTGATTATACTCCTTTAATTGACGTTTCGGAATAATGCCTTTATCAAAACAATGGAAATTATGTTAACTACATTTTTACGTCATTTGACTGCATAATTTAAATAACAAAGAAAATGTTTTAAGGATGTTCGATCATTTCCACTTTACGGTAATTGATTCTCTATGTCGTGAAAATTAAAAACCTTTATATAATTTCACGGTTTCAAAAGATTAGGTTGGAATAAACGAGTGAAAATTCTAGTTTTACTGATTATGCGCCTATAAATTTTCGGAATTTACATATTTTCGAGCAATCTCCACGCAGAGTTGTCGTTCCTTGCTCTCACATACAACTCTGCATAAGGCTCAGCACGCCATTTTGTCTACCAAATAGCTAAAACCGAACAAACGCATACAATGTATATTTGAGTGGATATTTAAGATCGCATGCATTTAATTAAGAAATATGACTTTTAAATGTACGATAAATCGTGCAAAAACTTGTAAGTTTTAATGCAACTCCTGGAACTATTTTATTGCCCATTTACACAGATGTTATCATTCCACGCACTTAACAAATGTAAACAATTGTACATATTTTTTATTGAGTGACGTTAGGCATTGCTTCGACGTATTTATGTATGTCGGTTTCTACACATAAAAAAAAACATATCAATTTTATAATAATTAATTAAGATTGATATAAGATATCATGGTATGAGATGGTTTTCTTCAATGCAGTTAATGTAATGTAACCGTCGTGCAAGAGATTGTTTAGTATACTGTAACCTCACTGATGAACGCTTGGAATGATCATGACATGAATGAGACGCTTTCATAACAATAGTCCGTTCTGAGCCCAACACAGAGGTGAATGTAATGTGACCGTCGTGCAAGAGATTGATTTTCGAGATTTACTGCAATGAAACCAAGCGTTCGATTGCTTGACGTCACTTCGTGATCGACATCGATGAAACGCTTGCTTACGCTGTAGATGTTATTTTCTGTGCAAATACAAGCGTCTATTGATAACGAAACGATAATTTGTCAACAATGAGTATCAGACACTTGGCTTAATAATTTTCATTTAAAATGTCTAATTTGGATATAATTCGGAATACAAAACGAAACTTAAACGTTTTTTTTAAACGTTCCAAAGAACAATATGGATTTCAATAGAAATACTATTTCCACCAACAATCAAGATTTCCGGTATGACCACTGTTATTTTGACGATTTTTCTATCGGATCGTCGGTAAGCGTGACCACATGTGACAACAGCGATGCCAGTTGGAAAACTAGTAGACGTGTCGTTGAACTCGACACATTGGCCGAATCGCTTTCAGCATGCAGTTCTTGCCAAGTGCCCATGAATTTTCTTAACACAGTAGGAAGCAGGGATTTCGGACAGGCATGTGTTTTGGAAATACAGTGTAGCAATTGTGGTGCAATAAATAATGTGGCTACTGGACGGAAAGGTTTACGGAGGTTTCGTCACACTGCAGTTTCGTCACACTGAATTTACTGTAGAAAACGGGAAGAGGGTTCATCACAATGGTAATATATATGTGTGAATAATACCGGGAAATTTTAGAACCTTTGATTGACACCTTTCTTCTGCCATCATGTTTTTTTTTCTTTTCTGTTAAATTCGATTAATTGAAGTATTTAGTGAATAAAAGCATATCTTCAACATCGTTGGTAGTCCTAACTGTTTGTCTATAGACGCTCCAGTATGGCAAGCGGTTCGACGCATAATCCCAAGAAACAAGGTTTCTCATGAGAACCTAGGTTCTCAAAATGAGAACCTAGGTTCTCGCTTGAAGATTGCACATGGCGTCAAGAACCCAAGTTTTCAAATGAGAACCTAGGTTTTCATGAGAACCTATGGTTCCCAAATGAAAACCACGGATATGGCAAGCAAGCAGTTCGACGCATAATCCCAAGAAACTAGGGTTTTCATGAGAACCTAGGTTCTCATTTGAAAACCTAGGTTCTCATGAGAACCTAGGTTCTCATGAAAACCCTAGTTTCTTGGGATTATGCGTCGAACTGCTTGCCATATCCGTGGTTTTCGTTTGGGAACCATAGGTTCTCTGAGAACCTAGGTTCTCTGAAAACCTAGGTTCTCTGAGAACCTTGGTTTTCGTAGAACCTAGGTTTTCAGAGTAGGTTTTCAGAATAACGCGTCGGACGGCGTAAACTTGCTTGTTTGGAATACGGGACACATATTATTCAGGGCGCAGGATCAATGGGATTCACATATGATTGCACACGGGCTGGACAGAATGAAAACACGCCGTTAAGAACTTTATTTTTGTAGATATCTCAAGTTATTGAAATATGTTTGCAAAGTCTTTAGCCCATAAGTTTTTCTTGCAGTGTTGCCGATATCTAACGATTGAATAATACATTATTACACATAATCAATAGAGATAAAACTTGTATTTTATACCATAATGATTGCTTCCTACAAGTAGGTCACAGACATACTTAAAATAGAAAACTGTACCGTACAGTCGTTTGAGGCCCGAACAAGGGAACTGAATATTTGAAACTCATTTAATGCTGTAACAATGTATTATGTAACGATTGATCTGAATTTTTAGTCTCAAAATAATATTTACAATTAAAGAAGTATTTCATAAACAGTTCAATTTTTTATTAACGTGTTCAGACCAATGTCGACCGATTACTTTACTAATTTCATTCCTCAAGAACCCCCATGCACGGAAACATGAACAAGAGGCGGTTACCGACGGCTAATGCCTGTTGTCACAAATATTCAACAGATAAGTTTCGTAGAATATTACTGAGCATTGTCTGAACATTGTTCAGAAAACGCTCTTGGGGAAAAACACTCACGGTTTCACGCCTATTTCTATTCATTTTACACATATACCGCCAGCGTGTACCAAGCAATGGGAGACAACTAGAGGTTATGGCAAGCGTTTCGACGCATAATCCCAAGAAACTAACGGCTCGTCCAATATGACTTCAAACTGTGTGCTCGTCCAAATATATCTCCGTATGGTAGAGTGAAACGTCTAATAACCTATAATTATTAACAATAGAAGACCATTGAAGTAATGTGTATACCATAAATAATTATGAGGTTAGTAATAATTATTATTAGTACCTCTTCAGCCTGTAGGATCATCTGTTCGATTCGCTAGCCGTATTCTGAAGTCTTGATTGGATTTTGTGGTTGCAATGAAACAACTCCCTTATTATATACACACAGTTTGTATAATCCACGCTGCCAATTTAAGCAAACTTCTTTAATTGCCAATTAAAGGCGTGTGTCGCAAATTGATTGTTTGCTATGCACTTATTAATATGTTTGCACTATCAAGTAATCAATAATTGAAATATCTTATAATCGTAGATTGGTAGTCGATAGGGTGTGGACGTGTTTTCATGTGCTCCACAAATATGTGTTTTATTCATACATTACGCGCACAGAAAAAGTTGATATTATGGTAGAAAAAAGGATAATATGCAAAGTGAAATGCAAGTGTTACATTTTTCGCATAAAATCAACAGTAAAGACTAAAAAGTTACTTTTTAAAGCATGTTTATTAAAATCACAGGACAACTATAAAATAACACTGACAAAATTGTACAGTTTTAGCTGGTACTTCAACTACTAAAATAAATACGCTTCATTATAACAAATAGTACGCTGTTTAACCTAAGTCAAACATAAATCATTTAAATAATATATACAAGTAAAACCATCATTTGTTACAAAACTCAACTCAATAACGCTAAAAAATAACATAAAGAAGCATATATCCCAATATATTTATTTACAACATCATATTCAATTGCAATATCATTTTATTCTATACAATATATCAGTGTGACGAAACCTCCACTGCCCTCCTTCATAATATCAGTGTGACGAAACTGCATTGTGACGAAACCTCCATCACCCGGACGGAAACATGACAGAGTTTATGACATGAACACAAAGCTTGCATTGGGTAAGACTTTTTTTGTCTTTTTGGTATATTGGTGCATTATATCATGATTTATTGTCTAAATTACAGATACTTTAGAATACATTCAGATAGTTATCTCAAAGTACATGTAATTCCTGTGTAGTCTACATGCATACATTCATTTATATTGTACTTGCTATATTTTTCCTTCATATTTTGTCTGATTAATCATTTACTGCCAGTTAACACAAATACGGTAGAATGTGAATGGTTCATGTGTTGTCCTTAGTTAAACATGCATATTTTGAAGTGACATAAGTTTATTTTCTTCCTGGAGCCCTATTTATTAATACCGGTAATAAAAATGAAATTTTGCAAGTTTACAAAACATAAATATTCTCAATTCGTCAAATACGTATTGGTTTTGAAACTAAAGGGCTTAAATTAATTATTATTTGTGTGTATGTATCTCTAGGTCTTACAAAAGTATGTAACTTTTGTAAATTATTGACATTATTTCATATTATTTTATTCCGCATAAGCATATTCTAGCATTGTGGATTGTAAACTGTTCTGTCATTTACTGCAATTTGTTTCAGGTAAATCATAAACTGGGCGTTTCACCTGGGACTTTCACATCGAAACTGGCCCTTCCCCGTGACCTTCAGCACAAAAAAAGGAAAATCTATAGCTGTTGCTCGTGCAGCAAAACAGCGACGCATAAGACTCAAAACTGGAACGGTATTTTTAATTATGGGCATTTTATTTTTAAAACACAGTATTCTTCATGTGTATGCCCCAAATTGGCAACTTAGTTTTCGCACTGTCCGTGGGTCGGTCGGTCAGTCCGTCATACTTTTCGTGCCTGCTCTCTAATTCAAGTAGTTTTCAGCCGATCTTCACCAAACTTGGTCAGAAGCTGTGTCTAGACCAAGTTCGAACATGGCCATGTGGGATCCTGGGTTTCTGGGTTTCTTACAATTGTATGGATTATTTTTTATATTGTTACATAGTTGGAGTTTGGGGCATCCGTGTCGTGTGGACACATTTCTTGTTTGAAATTGTTTCAATAGATCCATCAATTGTATATGCAAAGTAGTAGGAACATTTAAAAGCATATGATAATGTTTGTAAATTGATTATTGTAAAAGCATAAATGTGCTGTGTAATCATTTCTTGAAATAAAAATCGGAGATAACACATGAAGGTGCAAGCACATTTTCCAATTTAAAATTATGTTTTCCTGTTCAGGCATTCAAAGGACAGTGCAAGAAGTACGAGCGGGACCAACATACAGTTCAAACATAGAGGACCAAGATGTTGAAGTTACAACTTTACCCCCACCTGTACCCAAGCCTGGTCCAGCAGGGCTAGACACTACTGGGAAGGAATTTGTTTTCTTTGATTTGGAAACAAGAGGGTTAGGTAAAGTTTGAACATATTCCTTATTCACAGTGTTGCACATACAGAAGTTTATCTTGGTCCAAAGCAGGTATTTAGGTACTCTAAATCTCCAAAATTCAACTTCTATTAAAACATATACATATTTACTTACATGTGTAACATAATTCAACCTGTTACTGCTGAGTAACTCAATGTGAGATATCGTGTGAATTGTTGGTCAACCTAGCATATGATTGAATAGCAACAAGAGATATGTTCACACTAATTTCTCATTTTGCTTTCATATAATAAATCATTCTTAATCTTTATTGATAAAATGATAGTAAATACCTATAGATGATGCAATGTTACATTACCCACAACTGGCTATAGTATATTAGTGTGCATCATTTAAGAATTTAAACACTCTTCTCTTCGCTTCTTCAGATTTATGAATAAATAAGATGCCAAAAACTTACTTTGATATATCCATAAATCGAAGAAAAGAGCGTTTCAATTTTCATAATAACAGTTATTATGCCCCCCTCGGAAGAGAGAGTTAATATTGTTTTGCTGGATAATGGTCTGTCGGTAGATCATTTAGTTTCCGATCAATAATTTGTCAACTTTCTCACGAATTGTATTATTACTTTCCATGTTCATAGGTATTGGACAGTATATAACACATATTTAAATTATTGCCACTTGGTGAAAGGTCAAAATCACAATAAGTGTGAAAATTGTTTCCGATCAATATCTCTTCAACTGAAAAACTCTCCTAAACCTCAATGCATAGAGAATGGAAGTGAAGGAACCTCTTCAACGATTGTTCAAATTAAGCTTCAAAATAAGTCCTGGCCTGGGGAGGGGGGGGGGGCACTGTTTTTCCCTTTTATGTTTATTGTAAACACTGCAAAAGTATTTTAAGAAGTTTAGATTGTACTTGGGCGAGCGACCCAAGGCCATCTGATTAATGGAGCTAAAATTGATTTTGTGCAATTTCTATGTAAAATTTTTGTTTTGTTTTTTCAGAGCGTACTTCTCACATAATTCAGATAGCTGCAGTGCATTCAACTGGTCGGTTTTCAACATATGTGATGCCTGAGAAGAAGATGTCCTTGAAAGCGTCAGAAATAACTGGAGTGACAGTTGTTGGCGACTCTATGCTTGTCAAGGGACAAACAGTAACAGCTGTCCCCATCAAATCTGCATTGACAAGATTTATAACACTCTTACAGAAATTTTCACCAGTTATTTTAGTTGGGCATAATATAGAGTATTTTTGATTGTAAAGTGTTGCTCCATGCTGTTTATACTTGTGGAAAAATGTTTGAGTTTCAGCAAAATATTTGTGGCTTTTTAGATACTTAAAAATGTTAAAGGAAATATTACCAAATATGAAATAATATAAGCGGGAACATTTAGTTAAAGAAGTTATTGGTGAATTATACAAGGCACATGGCGCTCTACAGGATGTTTCAGCTTTACAAAAGTTGGTGAACTCTGTTCCTCTTGAACAAAATACTGTAAACAAATATTCATTCAGCTATGACCGAGCAGTATTAGCATACTATGTGTAACTAAATTTTGCTTCCAACATCAAATCTTTTAATTTTAATTTGCGATCGTTCTTATCTTTTATGAACCTAACGTTGATCTAAATACAATTATGATGATTAATATTTAACACAAAACCCTGAAGGAGGAGATGAGCCCCGATACCCCTGGGTTCCGTGTACTGTGCCCCACGAGATGGACAGTGCGTGCAGCAAGCCAGTGTAGTGTCTTAGACAACTACATGTACACTGTGTTACAGACCTTGTGGGACACCTGCTACGAGCTCGGAGACACGGAGATCCGTTCCAGGATAGTAGGCGTGCGGTCCCAGATGGAGAGCTTCGACCTCTTCTTTGGTGTCCATCTGGGTTACATCATCCTGCGACATACATACAACTTGAGCCGCACCCTACAACAGAAGGACATGTCCGCATCAGAGGGTCAGGCAGTTGCTTCAATGACGGTGGAAACATTGACCAGCAAATGCTCCGACGATGCCTTCTACAAGTTTTGGGTTGACGTCAACAGCCAGCTCGATGACGTCGACGTAGGAGAGCCAGTGGTTCCCAGGCGACGCAAGATGCCGAAACGCTATGACGTTGGAACCGGGGCCCACGAGTATCCAGCCACAGCACGTGATTGGTACCGCCCGGTCTACTTTGAAGCATTCGATTTGGTGATCGCGTGTATCAAGGACAGATTCGATCAGCCAGGCTACAAAACCTACAGATCCCTCCAAGACCTTCTTGTGCGCTGCGCCCGTGGTGGTGACTACGCCACTCATCTGCGGAGCGTGATTGACTTCTACAGGGACGACTTCAACGAGCAGGCGCTCACCTCTCAGATGGAGATGTACCAGGTCGCCGTACGGGACAAGAAGGTCAAGACCATCACGGACATTGTCACGTTCTTCCGCGACTTGCCTCCTGAGTCTCGCCTCTTTTTCTCGGAGGTGGTGCGCGTCCTCCTCCACGTCCTGGTAAGGCCAGCCACCAACGCCACAAACGAGAGGTCCTTCTCCGGCCTGAGACGCCTGAAGACGTACCTCCGGACGTCTATGGCACAGGGGAGACTCACCCACCTCATGACGCTCCACGTGCACAGGTGTGCTACCGACGCAATGGACTTGTTAGATGTTGCCAATGAGTTCGTCAGTGTGAATGAATCACGGTTAACTATCTTCGGGAAGTTTTCATAGAATGTGACACTTGGCATTAACATTACGCGAACAGTGCATGATAAATTGTGGCTTAAAAATGATTTATCCGTAATTTGTGTTTATTTAACTTAATTTAATAATAGTTATTCATCCTGGTTCAGTATTTTAATAGTGCTCGAAATGTGGATACATTATTTACTAATCATGTCATATTGTATTGGTTGTTGTGTATTTTCATGTGGTTATTTATAACACTCTCCCATTTTCAGGTGTTAAATATGTCCATCAGTAATGAAATATATTCATTGTGAATGTAATGATTATGTTTTTATTTCTCATATCACTTGTTAAACTCCGTCATTAAAATACATAAACATTTACTTCATTTTATGTTGTAATTAGAGTTTTTGGAAAGAAAATAATAACATTTATATCAACATGAAAGTTCCCCAAAACGCACCATACTAATTGTAATTGTATTATTTTTTTCGGAACCACTGGAGAGGACAACCCTCTCAAACGAACCTCTTTATGTTCCCAGTACAGAAACTGGACCGCCCCCCCCCCAATATTGGGAGGTTATCTACGCCCCTGAAAGTTAACAAATATCAACAACTGAACTTAAAAACAACTTTAACACATGTTAGATAATTCGTGTAACTTCCTAGTAAAATCAATTCTCAGTGATGTATCTGCCGAAAAGGTCATATGGTTTACGGCGGGCAGAAAAAACAGCATGCAGTGAATTAGTTAATACATTGAGAAGTAAACACACTTCTATACTGCTTGGTATTAAATTGACAAGCAGCCCGGGAGAAGAAAACACACTCGTTTATTCCGTCGCATTAAATTCAGTGAACAATTTTAGTGCCTGATGTTACATGTTTCTCAAATGACCAATATTGTATTTAAATTTTCTACCATGCGGTTATAAACGGACAGGGGCGATATCAATTAAGAAGTTACTGTGAAACCATTTATTTTCGTCAGCACGAAATTTTGTCCTTTTTAAAAAAATTACTATTTCGTCAGCACTTAAATTCGTTCATTGCTGGTTTTAAAAAAAGCGTCCTATTTGTTTGTAATGTTTGTAATACATGTAATACGCAGTTGCGAACAAATCGTGCTGGGGAAAGAGGGGTGACACTTGGTAGTCACTTGCAGGAGGTGGGCCTTATTTGGCATATGCCAATTAACAAGTCTGTTATTTCAGGTGATAGTAACTGTCCCTTACCATTTTATGTCATTGACACGTTCGTCGTTATGATTAGCGAATAAGTAGGACTGAATAACCGTTAACGAGTGTTTTAAACAGCGAAGCCAATTGCCAATTAGTCTTTTTCCATTACAATATCGGACAAACAAACACAAATCAATATGTTCTTTATTAATCTGTTATAAAAGCGCAGAATATATTTCAGTCAGGTGTTGATCACACATCGTCAAAATTTAATTGCGTTTAATAGTATTGTCTTTAATCCGGATTCGCCGCGTGTTTGCTGTATAATCTGCAACACCCCTGAAAAACACAATACACAAAAAATGGGTAATAAAGTTGTTAACAATTAGCGCTAATCAACACTATTATACCTAAACGAAGTCGACGCATTCGATACAGCCTTATTGCATTCGCGTTTTACAGGAAATGTCAGTTGTCAGTACACTGTATAATGTACACCCCTTTGTGTCAAAACCGGATTTAACTTGAGTGTGAATAGTCGACTGTTTCATGTTCTTTGTATCTGTACTATAAGTATACCAGTCTACAAAAAAGATGCGCGCTCCCGCATATGGGTATTCGGACGTTAAAAAAAAATGACCTACGGTTCACGCCGTCGAACGCAATTAGCAATATAACTCGTTTTTTTTCCTATTTCTTTACTTGCAAAAAATACTAGTGGCTTATAACTTACCTTGCAATCTTTATTTCTCGCATTTTGCGAGTGCGCGAGTGTAAATTTCGAGCCCTGTGTATATGCGTGGATTACGCTGGATTTAAATGCCTCATGCCTACGGTAATTCAGTCTTATTTGTTTCAAATATGGGACATGATTGTTCGTTAGGATCTTGAAATCGTCAATAGGTCGAAGGACGAAAAAGACAAAAATTAATGTCTGACGAATAATAATGGTTTCACAGTATTACTTTTTAACGAGGAATTCACAACGATCGACACACTACTCTAGATACCCGCGGACACAACTACTTCTAGCCAACGGAGAAAGACATCCTGAACCGACCGAAGAAATACTTATTTATTTGCTTTCATTTTACTTGCGAACATATTAATAAAAACATATATAATCGAAATCGTGTTCTAATTTACGATATATATCGATATACACAAAATTGTTTTCGTTCGTGTGTGTTCCTTTTGAAACACTCGGGCCTTCTTCTTCTTCTTCTTCTTGGCGTTCGCTCTACACGATCACACCAGTTTCTTCAATAAATGATGTGGTCCGTCTCAGATCATCCACGTCTCCATAAAGTTTCTGATGGAGGGTTGTGTCCTGGGGCCACTTTGTAGCTCGCTCCTGGTCGTGACGTTTACATCTTTGGAGGATGTGTTCAGCTGTTTGGTCTTCTGTGCCACACGGACAGGTCGGTGACGGGGCCAGTCTGTATTTTTTATGCATGTGTGCATTGAGTCGGTTGTGCCCTGATCGGAGTCTGACCATTATCACTTGCTCTGCCCTGCTTAGGAGATGATATGCATCTGCCTCTTGTCTTGGCCGGGTAAGTGATTTAATGATGGTAACTTTCTCCTTGTAGCTTACTTGCACAGGTGGCTGATCTAACTGAGCACCTTGTTTTGCCAGTTGGTCAGCATCTTCATTTCCGGCCACTCCACAGTGTGCTGGGATCCACTGGAGGGTCACGTTTAGGTTGGTGCTGATTCTTTGTAAGGCATTTGCAAGCTGAGGAACCTTGTTGTTGGTCAGGGCTTCTAATACAGACATGGCATCTGTAAAGAAGACTATCGAGTTGACATCTTCGGTCGAGTCTTCAATCATTGACACTGCCATCATGAGGGCTAAAGTCTCTGCTCTGTAGTTGCTACATTGTGTTCCGGTTGCTGCATGATGTGTTTCTCGTTTTCCGGATGGGTACAGAATGACGATGCCAGCACCTCCATTTATGACTGCTCTAGTGGCAGAACCGTCTGTGTAGACATGAGTCCATGCCTCTCTTGGGTATTCGTCATCGATCATGGCAAGTGTGAGGCTCTTTCTGATATGCTCATCCTCTTGTTTACCTGGCTGTAGGTGAGGAACACTGGATCTTACTGCAACATTTGACAGGTCATTTTGTAATGGATCTATGATGTCTTCATGACCAAGCGGAGTGGTGGGGATGGTCAGATCCGTTGCATAGGCCTTGTCCAGCTTCTTAGCTTCGTGTACAAAGCTGCTACGCTTGATCCGATTTTTGGTGTACCCTTTAACTCTGGCTGACATGGGGTGATCCGTTAGACATTTATACTTCTCTGTCTGAAGCAGGATTTTGACATCTCTTCTTTCTTGAAGTGGTTGTATTCCTGTTATCTTTTCCATGAAGGCAATGGTGTGGACTTGGTTGCTCCTGTCATGATGCGCAGAGCTTGGTTCTGGATTTTATCCAGAGCCTGGCGATTGGATTTGGCTGTGGAAGACCATGTGGGGGAACTATACTCTAGTTGGGGTCTCACTGTGCCTAAATAGACTGTCTTGAGTATGTGCTCATTTGCCCCCCATGTAGTTCCCGCAAGCTTTCGCATCATTGCAAGTTTTCTTCGGGCCTTTCCTTCTGCTTTCATGAGGTGTGGCTTCCACGTTTGCCTCTTGTCAAAGGTGACTCCCAGGTACGTGGTCTCGTCTGCTTCAGTCATAGGAGTGTCTCCCATTCTCAACGTCCCTGCTTTCTGTTTTGATGACAATGTGAATAGTGTGGTGGATGATTTCTCTTTGTTGATCATTACACACCAGTCTTCAGCCCATGCGGTAAGTTTGTCTATTGCTTCTTGCATTCTGTATGTGGCTGTGGTGGCATGCTCTTCTTTGCACCATAACACAAGATCATCAGCATAAAGTGCCGCCTTCACTCCCCTTGGCAATTCAGACACAAGATCGTTGATGAAGAGTAAGAAGAGCGTCGGGGACAGGACTCCTCCTTGTGGGACGCCGTGCCGTAGAAGGAACTTCTTACTGCTTCTTTGGTTCAAGCTTACTCTTGCCCTTCTATTGAATAGATAGGACTTGATCCACTTCAGCATTTTTCCTCCAACTCCATTCCTCATCAGTTTGTCTTGGAGTCCGTCAGTCCAGACTTTATCGAAGGCCCTTTGAAGGTCTATCCATGCTGTCAGGACAACCTTCTGTTCCTGGAAAGCATCTTCAATTTCTTGTGCCAGGTAGGTAGTCTGGTCCTCGGTGGAGCGGAATTGCCTGAATCCAGCTTGTTGTTTTGCAAGTAAGTCGTTCGTCTCCAGATACCATTTAAGGCGTGCATTTACAATTCTCTCCATCGTCTTCCCAACACAGCTAGTGAGGCTTATTGGACGGTAGCTTCCAGCCTGCTTTGGATCCTTGCCTTTCTTGTGGATAGGTATCATAATGGCCTCTTTCCAGACTTGGGGAAGTTGGCCTTGTGTCCAGCTGTGGTTGAAGATGTCTAGGAGTTTGTGCATTGCTGAACTGCCTAGATGGGTGATCATTTCATTGGTCACATTGTCTGGCCCTGGAGACTTCTTTAATTTCAGCTGCCTAACTGCTGTCTGTAGTTCGTGCAGGGTCAGGCTTTGGCTCATGCGGTCTGATGTCACATCATCTGTTTTCCTGTCCCTTTGTTCTCTTCTTACTTCTCTCTGTCTCTCTCTACTGACAGGAATGTCACTGACATCTTTGTAGTTGCTGGCAAAGACATTTGCCGCTTGTTTGCCTGTCAGCAGCTCTCCATTCTCTTCCAGAGTTACTGAGCCTCTCGCTTGGACTTCATCGGGCCTTAGATCGGCCGTTAATCACGGGCGCGACCTCCATTTTGCGATACATGAGCCAATCCTACTTCTTAGGTGGCGCGAAGGACCAAATGTTTTGAACTTTCACGGCTAATTCTTCGGGGCGAGTAGGTTTTACTTTTTCCCCAACATATTTTGCATTATTTTGAATATTGGGCAATGTAGTGAGACTCCGCGAAGTTAAATTCATCCACAAATGTACATAAACATACAATCACAACCCATTCGGAAACGTGAGGACCTTTATAGTAAATATATAAGTGGACCTTTATAGTAAATATATAAGTAACCAACTCAATTAAGAAGGCAAGCCAATAACCTGAAAAAACATATTGTACGATATGAACCAAAATAATGTAATATTCAATAAATCCAATATACAAATTCTCAACATTTTCAGAATATTTTTCTACATCAAATGTATTTATACAGTATTATAACTTACGAGTGAACATTCTAGTTTTACTGTTTTGATTATGCGCCTATAAATTTTCGGAATTTACATATTTTCGAGCAATCTCCACGCAGAGTTGTCGTTCCTTGCTCTCACATACAACTCTGCATAAGGCTCAGCACGCCATTTTGTCTACCAAATAGCTAAAACCGAACAAACGCATACAATGTATATTTGAGTGGATATTTAAGATCGCATGCATTTAATTAAGAAATATGACTTTTAAATGTACGATAAATCGTGCAAAAACTTGTGAGTTTTAATGCAACTCTTTGGAACTATTTTATTGCCCATTTACACAGATATCATTCCACGCACTTCGCAAATGTAAACAATTGAACATATGTTTTATTGAGTGACGTTAGGCATTGCTTCGAAGTATTTATGAATGTCGGTTTCTTAACATTAAAAAAACATATCAATTTTATAATAATTAATTAAGATTGATATAAGATATCATGGTATGAGATGGTTTTCTTTAATGCAGTTAATGCAATGTAACCGTCGTGCAAGAGATTGTTTAGTATACTGTAACCTCACTGATGAACGCTTGGAATGATCATGACATGAATGAGACGCTTTCATAACAATAGTCCGTTCTGAGCCCAACACAAAGGTGAATGTAATGTGACCGTCGTGCAAGAGATTGATTTACGAGATTTACTGCAATGAAACCAAGCGTTCGATTGCTTGACGTCACTTCGTGATCGACATCGATGAAACGCTTGCTTACGCTGTAGATGTTATTTTCTGTGCAAATACAAGCGTCTATTGATAACGAAACGATAATTTGTCAACAATGAGAATCAGATACTTGGCTTAATAATTTTCATTTAAAATGTCTAATTTGGATATAATTCGGAATACAAAACGAAACTTAAACGTTTTTTTTAAACGTTCCAAAGAACAATATGGATTTCAATAGAAATACTATTTCCACCGACAATCAAGATTTCCGGTATGACCACTGTTATTTTGACGATTTTTCTATCGGATCGTTGGTAAGCGTGACCACATGTTACAACAGCGATGCCAGTTGGAAAACTAGTAGACGTGTCGTTGAACTCGACACATTGGCCGAATCGCTTTCAGCATGCAGTTCTTGCCAGGTGCCCATGAATTTACTTAACACAGTAGGAAGCAGGGATTTCGGACAGGCATGTGTTTTGGAAATACAGTGTAGCAATTGTGGTGCAATAAATAATGTGGCTACTGGACGGAAAGGTTTACGGAGGTTTCGTCACACTGCAGTTTATAGACGCTCCAGTATGGCAAGCGGTTCGACGCATAATCCCAAGAAACAAGGTTTCTCATGAGAACCTAGGTTCTCAGAATGAGAACCTAGATTCTCGCTTGAAGATTGCACATGGCGTCAAGAACCCAAGTTTTCAAATGAGAACCTAGGTTTTCATGAGAACCTATGGTTCCCAAATGAAAACCACGGATATGACAAGCAAGCAGTTCGACGCATAATCCCAAGAAACTAGGGTTTTCATGAGAACCTAGGTTCTCATTTGAAAACCTAGGTTCCCATGAGAACCTAGGTTCTCATGAAAACCCTAGTTTCTTAGGATTATGCGTCGAACTGCTTGCCATATCCGTAGTTTACATTCGGGAACCATAGGTTCTCTGAAAACCTAGGTTCTCTGAGAACCTAGGTTTTCAGAGAACCTAGGTTTTCAGAGTAGGTTTTCAGAAAAACGCGTCGGACGGCGTAAATTTGCTCGTTTGGAATACGGGACACATATTATTCAGGGCGCAGGATCAATGGGATTCACATATGATTACACACGGGCTGGACAGAATGAAAACACGCCGTTAAGAACTTTATTTTTGCAGATATCTCAAGTTATTGAAATATGTTTGCAAAGTCTTTAGCGCATAAGTTTTTCTTGCAGTGTTGCCGATATCTCACGATTGATTAATACATTATTACACATAATCAATAGGGATAAAACTTGTATTTTATACCATAATGATTGCTTCCTACATGTAGGTCACAGACATACTTAAAATAGAAAACTGTACCGTACAGTCGTTTGAGGCCCGAACAAGGGAACTGAATATTTGAAACTCATTTAATGCTGTAACAATGTATTATGTAACGATTGATCTGAATGTTTAGTCTCAAAATAATATTAACAATTAAAGATGTATTTCATAAACAGTTCAATTTTTTATTAACGTGTTCAGACCAATGTCGACCGATTACTTTACTAATTTCATTCCTCAAGAACACCCATGCACGGAAACATGAACAAGAGGCGGTTACCGACGGCTTATGCCTGTTGTCACAAATATTCAACAGATAAGTTTCGTAGAATATTACTGAGCATTGTCTGAACATTGTTTCTATTCATTTTACACAAATGCCGCCAGCGTGTACCAAGCAATGAGAGACAACTGGAGGTTATGGCAAGCGGTTTGACGCATAATCCCAAGAAACTAGGTTTCTTATGAGAACCTAGGTTCTCATGAGAACCTAGGTTTATGAAATCCCAAGAAACCAGGTTTCTCATGAGAACCAAGGTTTATGAAATCCCAAAAAACCAGGTTTCTCATGAGATCCTAGGTTCTCATTTGAAAACCTGGGTTTACGCTTGAGAACCTAGGTTCTCATGAGAAACTAGGCTTTTCATGAGAACCTAGGTTCTCATAGACACATAGAACTTAGGTTCTCATGAGAACCTAGGTTCTCATGAGAACCTAGGTTCTCATTCTGAAAACTTAAGTTCTCGTTTGGTATCCTAGGTTTTCACAAGAACCTAGGTTCTCATGAGAAACCTAGTTTCTTGGGATTATGCGTCGAACCGCTTGCCATACTTCAGTTCTCCAGCTTCCACATGAATCTACGTGCGCTCAACGTAAGTGACGACATTCAGAAGAGGACCGCCAACCTGGAATAAGCAAAATTTTTGACATATGCGTAATGATCAATTTAGTTATTGTATTTTTTATAATATATAATGTTATTAACAATAGAAAACCATTGAAGTAATGTGTATACCATAAATAATTATGAGGTTGGTAATAATTATTATTAGTACCTCTTCAGCCTGTAGGATCATCTGTTCGATTCGCCGTGCCGTATTCTGAAGCCATGATTGGATTCTGTGGTTGCAATGAAACAACTCCCTTATTATATACTCTTGTTTAACAGACGTTATTTACTCTATATGTAAAAATACACACAGTTATGTATAATCCACGCTGCCAATTTAAGCCAACTTCTTTAATTGCCAATTAAAGGCGTGTGTCGCTAATTGATTGTTTGCTATGCACTAATTAATATGTTTGCACTATCAAGTAATCAATAATTGAAATATCTTATAATCGTAGATTGGTAGTCGATAGGGTGTGGACGTGTTTTCATGTGCTCCACAAATATGTGTTTTATTCATACATTACGCGCACAGAAAAAGTTGATATTATGGTAGAAAAAAAGGATAATATGCAAAGTGTAATGCAAGTGTTACATTTTTCGCATAAAATCAACAGTAAAGACAAAAAAGTTACTTTTTAAAGCATGTTTATTAAAATCACAGGACAACTATAAAATAACACTGACAAAATTGTACAGTTTTAGCTGGTACTACAACTACTAAAATAAATACGCTTCATTATAACAAACAGTACGCTGTTTAACCTAAGTCAAACATAAATCATTTAAATAATATATACAATTAAAACCATAATTTGTTACAAAACTCAACTCAATAACGCTAAAAAATAACATAAAGAAGCATATATCCCAATATATTTATTTACAACATCATATTCAATTGCAATATCATTTTATTCTATACAATATATCAGTGTGACGAAAACTCCACTGCTCTCCTTCATAATATCAGTGTGACGAAACTGCATTGTGACGAAACCTCCATCACCCGGACGAAAACATGACAGAGTTTATGACATGAACACAAAGCTTGCATTGGGTAAGACTTTTTTTGTCTTTTTGGTATATTGGTGCATTATATCATGATTTATTGTCTAAATTACTTATACTTTTGAATACATTCAGATAGTTATCTCAAAGTACATGTAATTCCTGTGTAGTCTACATGCATACATTTTTTAAATAGTGTACTTGCTATATTTTTCCTTCATATTTTGTTTGATTAATCATTTACTGCCAGTTAACACAAATACAGTAGAATGTGAATGGTTCATTGGTTGTCCTTAGTTAAACATGTATATTATAAAGTGACATAAGTTTATTTTCTTCCTGGAGCCCTATTTATTAATACCGGTAATAAAAATGAAATTTTGCAAGTTTACAAAACATAAATATTCTCAATTCGTCAAATACGTATTGGTTTTGAAACTAAAGGGCTTAAATTAATTATTATTTGTGTGTATGTATCTCTAGGTCTTATAAAATTATGTAACTTTTGTAAATTATTGACATTATTTCATATTATTTTATTCCGCATAAGCATATTCTAGCATTGTGGATTGTAAACTGTTCTGTCATTTACTGCAATCTGTTTCAGGTAAATCATAAACTGGGTGTTTCACCTGGGACTTTCACATCGAAACTGGCCCTTCCCCGTGACCTCCAGCACAAAAAAGGAAAGGCTATAGCTGTTGCTCGTGCAGCAAAACAGCGACGAATAAGACTCAAAGCTGGAACGGTTTTTTTAATTATGGGCATTTTATTTTTAAAACACAGTATTTTTCATGTGTATGCCCCAAATTGGCAACTTAGTTTTCGTACTGTCCGTGGGTCGGTCGGTCAGTCCGTCATACTTTTCGTGCCTGCTCTCTAATTCAAGTAGTTTTCAGCCGATCTTCACCAAACTTGGTCAGAAGCTGTGTCTAGACCAAGTTCGAACATGGCCATGTGGGATCCTGGGTTTCTGGGTTTCTTACAATTGTATGGATTATTTTTTATATTGTTACAAAGTTGGAGTTTGGGGCATCCGTGTCATGTGGACACATTTCCTGTTTGAGATTGTTTCAATAGATCCATCAATTATATATGCAAAGTAGTAGGAACATTTAAAAGCATATGCTACTGTTTGTAAATTGATTATTGTAAAAGCATTAATACGCTGTGTAATCATTTCTTTAAATAAAAATCGGAAATAACCCATGAAGGTGCAAGCACATTTTCCAATTTGAAATTCTGTTTTCCTGTTCAGGCATTCAAAGGACAGTGCAAGAAGTACGAGCGGGACCAACATACAGTTCAAACATAGAGGACCAAGATGTTGAAGTTACAACTTTACCCCCACCTGTACCCAAGCCTGGTCCAGCAGGGCTAGACACTACTGGGAAGGAATTTGTTTTCTTTGATTTGGAAACAAGAGGGTTAGGTAAAGTTTTAACATATTCCTTATTCACAGTGTTGCACATACAGAAGTATATCTTGGTCCAATTCAGGTATTTAGGTACTCTAAATCTCCAAAATTCAACTTCTACTAAAAATATACATATTTACTTACATTTGTAACATAATTCAACCTGTTACTGCTATCGTGTGAATTGTTGGTCAACCTAGCATATGATTGAATTGCAACAAGAGTTATGTTCAGACTAATTTCTCATTTTGCTTTCATATAATAAATCATTCTTAATCTTTATTGATAAAATGATAGTAAATACCTATAGATGATGCAATGTTACATTACCCACAACTGGCTATAGTATATTATTGTGCATCATTTAAGAATTTAAACACTCTTCTCTTCGCTTCTTCAGATTTATGAATAAATAAGATGCCAAAAACTTACTTTGATATATCCATAAATCGAAGAAAAGAGCGTTTCAATTTTCATAATAACAGTTATTATGCCCCCCTCGGAAGAGAGAGTTAATATTGTTTTGCTGGATAATGGTCTGTCGGTAGATCATTTAGTTTCCGATCAATAATTTGTCAACTTTCTCACAAATTAGCTTTTTACTTTCCATGTGCATAGGTATTGGATAGTATATAACACATATTTAAATTATGGTCACTTGGTCAAAGGTCAAAGTCACAATAAGTGTGAAAATTGTTTCCGATCAATAACTCTTCAACTGAAAAACTCTCTTAAACCACAATGCACAGAGAAGGGATGTGAAGGAACCTCTTCTACGATTGTTCAAATTAAGCTTCAAAATAAGTCCTGGCCTGGGGAGGGGGGGGGGGGGGGCAATGTTTTTCCCTTTTATGTTTATTGTAAACACTGCAAAAGTATTTTAAGAAGTTTAGATTGTACTTGGGCGAGCGACCCAAGGCTCTCTGATTAATGGAGCTAAAATGGATTTTGTGCAATTTCTATGTAAAATTTTTGTTTTGTTTTTTCAGAGCGTACTTCTCACATAATTCAGATAGCTGCAGTGCATTCAACTGGTCAGTTTTCAACATATGTGATGCCTGAGAAGATGTCCTTGAAAGCGTCAGAAATAACTGGAGTGACAGTTGTTGGCGACTCTATGCTTGTCAAGGGACAAACAGTAGCAGCTGTCCCCATCAAATCTGCATTGACAAGATTTATAACACTCTTACAGAAATTTTCACCAGTTATTTTAGTTGGGCATAATATAGAGTATTTTTGATTGTAAAGTGTTGCTCCATGCTGTTTATACTTGTGGAAAAATGTTTGAGTTTCAGCAAAATATTTGTGGCTTTTAAGATACTTAAAAATATTAAAGGAAATATTACCAAATATGAAATAATATAAGCGGGAACATTTAGTTAAAGAAGTTATTGGTGAATTATACATGGCACATGGCGCTCTACATGATGTTTTAGCTTTACAAAAGTTAGTGAACTCTGTTCCTCTTGACCAAAATACTGTAAACAAATATTCATTCAGCTATGACCGAGCAGTATTAGCATACAATGTGTAACTAAATTTTGCTTCCAACATCAAATCTTTGCAAACCATGATTGATACAAAAGTTATAAGTCAAGGTGTTACAAGAAAAGTTGCAGGAAGTGGATTTCATCTTAAACATTTGAGTATTGAATCAAAAAGAAACGGACTGAGTGGTTTGAGGAGCCCCCTGTCAGAGGTTACAAACGGACAAATCAGAGTAACAAAATCAGAGAAAATAATGTGTGCAATAGCGAGTTATTTGTTACCTGACATCTAACCAATTGTAATTTGCATCTTGTATATAGAATAGCTATGAAATCTAATAGCTGTTACATAATAGGTTTGCTTCTCGATGACAAACATAGTTGTGATTCTTATGTCAGTTGTATTTCTCATGTTTCACCTAAGTTGTAAGATTTTTTTGGCAGTGCATTAAACCACAGATGGTGTGAAACATAATTTCCCCGCTTATTGTATTCTATGTTGTTTTAAGCTCCACTGGCCAAAGGCCAGCAGGGCTTATGTCATGATCCTGTGTCCGTCGTGCGTGCGTGCGTTAACTTTTCCTTTAAACATCTTCTCCTCCTAAACTACTGGTCCGATTCTGATGAAATTTCTTCATGTTTCTGGGATGAATCTTTTTTAATTTTGTTCAAATTATGCCACTGGGGTCAAATTTGACCCTGCCCGGGGGTCACAAAATTGAACAAATGCTTATATAGGGTAAATTTTGAAAACTTTACAAATATTCTCGTCCATAACCATTGGGCATAGGGCTACTAAATTTGGTATGTAGTGGCATCTTATACTCCTCTACCAAGTTTGTTCAAATGATGCCCCTGGGGTCAAGTTTGATCCTGCCCCGAGGGTCACAAAATTGAACATATGCTTATATAAGGCCTTTTTGTGAAAACTTTAAAAATCTTCTTGTTCATAACAGTATGGCATAGGGCTACCAAATTTGGTATGTAGTGACATGTAATAGTTCTCTACCAAGTTTGTTCAAATTATGCCCCTAGAGTCAAATTTGAAACTGCCCCGGGGTTCACAAAACTGAACATATGCTTATAAAGTGCTTATTTTGTGAAAACTTTAAAATACTCTTGTCCATATCCATTGGGCCTAGGGCTACCAAATTTGGTATGTAGTGACATCTAATAAACCTCTACCAAATTTGTTCAAATAATGCCTCTGGGGTCAACTTTGACCCTGCCGCGTGGGTTCACAAAATTTAAAAACGCTTATAAAGCGCCTATTTTGTGAAATCTTTAAAAATCTTGTCAAAAACCATTCGGAATACAGCTACCAAATTTGGTATGCAGGAACATCTTATAGTCTTCTACTAAGTTTGTTCAAATTATGCCCTTTGGATCAAATTTGACCCTGACCCGCGGGTCACAAAATTGAACATTATATACGCTTATATCTTGCTTATTTTGTGAAAACTTTAAAATACTCTTGTCCTTAACTCTTGGACTTAGGGCTACCACATTTTGTATGTAGTGAGATATAGTAGTCCTCTACAAAGTTTGCTCAAAGTATGTCCCTGTGGTTTAATTTGACCCAGTCCAGGTGGTCACAAAAGTGTACATGTGCTTAAATAGGGCCTATATTTAAGTATTTGCACATGCGTAGAATATTTGTTTCAGCCTTTTTTTTCAGCAGTGGAGCGATACAGGGCCATCATGACCCTCTTGTCTTTAGATACACATCTCACAGTTCTAAAATAATAATTTTAAAATAATACATATGTTCAATTTACAACCCACAACAAGGGTAACAGGTGGGTGGGGTAATTTAAGATGTTTTTTGAATATCACCATTGTTTTTTCATTTATTACATCTGAAATATTTTCATAACAATGTACATTATAATATTTCTACGTGTATCACATTTCAGTTGATAATTTGATTGTTATGGAGCAGTTATTATATAGATATGTTTTAATTACTAAAAAAATCCACGGTGACCTATCAATTTCTTTACTTCATTTTAATGCTAAGCTAGTTTCCTTTAATTATTGAGAACCTGAAATGAATATCAGCAGAAATATGTATCTGTATTGCATGTTATCTATTTTGAACTGTGCAATAAAAACATTAAAAAAACAAAAAAAAACTAGTCATACTTATTTCTCATTATTTTTTACGATTTCCAATATTTTTGGTTTTAAAAGTGTTTAGTATGATAATACAAATGTTACAGTTGCAAATCTAATACAATCTCAATTACTATGCCATTTTAAATGTATTACACGCAAACATTTTAACGTACCTCCAATTTTATGCCCCGCAAAAATGACCTTTTTTCAAACGCACGTGGTATTTAAAAACCTTCGTTATCTCAAAATTATTCACGGTGACCTCCCTTTTTTATTTTATATTTATTTCAGATACAGATCCATTAATCACCATACAAAAAATTATAGCATTCCGGATATTTTGAAAATTTTCACAAAACGATCGAACATCCTTTAACGTCAAATGACGTTGTACATGATGACGTCATAAATGACGTTATATAAAATGGCGCCCAAAACTGTAAAAATTCGCCAAAAATGAAATAACTTGAAATACTAACATATAATGTCTCAATCTTATGTCAAATGTGTGCTTTATATATTTATTAAATTGATATTTTACAATAAAACAATGCATCATCATATTTATTTATAATTTACCTAAACTTGTTATCATAAATTAAATTAAATTGGGTAAACTTGTTGATGACATAAAATGTTTTTCACAAATATTTTTTACAAGAAAGTTTCCCGTAGCAGGACATCAAGTTGATTTTTTGTATTTAATTCATTTGGTGATTGTGTTTCAAACTTCTTTATGAATTCCAATTCCTTAATAAGTCTGTTATAACGGGAACTGTCTCTTATTTGTGTTAGCACTGATATACCATTATTACCTGATGCCTTATATAAATGATAATTAACTATTTTTTGCTATTTCCTCGTCGAAAAATAAATTTGCAATTTTTTATACTGTTACTGGTTAATATTTCGAACTGTTGACCGGTCAACAGTTTGAACTGTTGCCCGCTGGAATAATGACGTCATTTTGTCGAAAATATGACGTCACTTCGCAGATAAATAGAGAATACTAGGTCGGTGCCGAATAAAGCAAAGTTTATTTTGCGAGGCTTAGAAAATCAGAACCACGAGCCTTGGCACCGACCTAGTATTCGATTTATCCCATCCATTTTCTTAGTCGTAAATTATTTCTTTAAAAATAGAATAGGAAACTCGAATTACACGGAAAATCCCAAAGTTATTTTAAGCAAACATGTTTTTATTATTTTAGACGTGCCGAGCTTAATACATTACAAAAAGATCAGTAACTAACCTGTTTTTCTGTTTATCATAACTCTACGTCCCCGATTTTTTAAGAAATGATGAAAAAAAAACACTAAGCAACTGCAGCTTTAGCGTGAAAGAACATGCATTGTGTCGTATGACGTGTTAATAATGACGTCACGAGTACGCGCACTTAATATTTGTAAATAATGTTTTTTTTGCTTTTTGAGTTGCATTATGTGTTAAAAATATATTACATCTTGGTATCAAATTGTTTGTTTTGTTGAATCTGATTCGATTTAACTAAAAAAAATTACTTGATAGTTGATTCCGAGTAATACGACCATTCTCCGCCGCGCGTGACAGCTATATTTCAGCACTGCCGAAATAGAGGAAAATTTATTCCACAGTGGTTTATTTCGACAATGCACGTCTGATAATGGGATAAACAATCAAAATTATCTATATTATCGATTACTGTTGTGTGTAAATACATATTTAGTTTGCTCTTTTTTCTATGTTGGAAATTTTATCAGGTAATAAAACAATTATTACATGGATGCTTGGTGAACAGTCAAAACTGTTGTCCCACGGTATCAGGGCTGACATTTGGAACTGTTGCCCGAGGCCGATAGGCAACAGTTCCAAAGTCATCCCTGATACCTTGGGACAACACTTTTGACTGTTCACCGCGCATCCATGAAATAAATGTATAATGTGATGCCCTCTGTGGCCAGCACCATTGAACAGTTCTGAGACTGGTTTATCTCTTCGTAGCCGCACGTCAGCCTCGTGTTCTTTGGCACGTTCCTTTAACGATCTGCTTGTTTCTCCGAAGTATACTATCTTCTGGCATTTAAAACAAAATATGCCGTACACCAAGTTGTAAATGTAACAGCTCTGTTTTATTGCTTTATTTGGAATTTCACTTATTGGGTTGTTATGAAAACCTCTTATTAACATTTTACAGACTATACAATTAGTCTTGCATGATTTTGGTATTTGTTGAAAACGCTTCTTTATTTCTTTATTTTTTTTCCATGAACTAAAATGTCACCAATATGCCTATCTCGTCTGTATGCAACTATTGGTACCTCTGGGAATACATTTTTAATTCGGTCTGATTTATATAGTTTGTCGGTATGTTTTCGAATTATTGAGTGGATATTTGGGAGGTTGTTGGAATATGTTATAGCTAGTGGTACTCTCTTGTTGGCTGTTTTATTTGTTTCTTTCTACTTAAGTAAGGCTTTCCTATTTAAATTATCAACTCGGGATAATTCATGGTTTACAAATTTATTTGGATATCCTCTTTTCTATAGATTTTGTTTAGTTCTTTTTTCCGACGTCGGTATTTGTTTTCGTCAGAACATTTTCTTTTTAAACGTATTCCTAGTCCATAGGGTATTGCCTTCTTCACATTTGTTGGATGGTCTGAGTCATATTGGACATATTGATGTTTATCGGTTGGTTTTGAGAATAAATCAGTTGTTATTTTATCTTCTTCTAGTTGATTTTTTTTGTCTAAGAAGTCTATCTGTGTTGTATTCAATCTTAATTCTTATTTGATGTAATATTTCACGTATTTTGTTAGCATAGTCGAAAAATTTCAATAATTCGTCACTTCCATGTGTCCATAGTCCAAAACCATCATCTATGAAACGTTTATAAAATATTGTTTTTTTGTTGTATTCAGATAATTTTTCATCCCATTTTCTCAAGTAACAACACGCATAATTTCTCTCAAGTTTCGACCCAATAGCTACACCCTCTTGTTGTCTGTATTCTTGTCCACAAAATTAAATCACATTTTTTTCTAAAACAGTTTCAATCATTTCAATCACTTCATCAGTGTTGATGAACACATCGTTCTTTTAAAGCTTGTTTGCATGCCTCTAGGCCCTCTTTCTTTGGAATTGATGGATATAACTTGACAACGTCAAAACAGTATAAGATAATTCCTTCTGGTAATGGTGTATCTACTTCCCTCTCTATTACGGTTAGAAAATGCTGTGGTGTCTCTTATATAGCTTGATGTTTTCGTTACATAGCTCCTTTTCTGCTACCTCTGCTATTCTTTCAGTACTTGTTCCAATGCCATTTACTATTGATCTATATGGGTTGCCTTTTTTATGTATTTTTGGATTTCCTTTGAGTTTCTCTTGATGGATATTTGGGTATCAAGAATTGTTGTAAGTTCTTTGAGATAATGCCGTTCTTAAATAGTTTATTTGCTAGTTGCTTTACCTTTTGTTTGCATTTTCGAGTCTATTCCCATTAGTTTTTTCATATGATGGGATGGCATTAAGTTCATTCCTACATATTCTTATTCGTCTGTTATCACTATTCCAGAACCTTTGTCTGCAGGCCTTATTATTATACTGGAATCATTTAGTAACGTGCGCAATGCTTGTTTTTCTTGTTTTGTGATATTTGACTGTCCTTTTTCGTTTATGCCATTTAGAATATCATTTTTAGCTGCTTCTATATAAGCAACTAGCCACTTTTCTCTAACAGGTTCAGGGGTAAAACGGCTTTCTTTCTTTATCTCATATTCCTCCTTTTCATTTTTCCTTTCTTGATTTTCATCATTATGGAAATACTCTGCGAGTCGCATCCGTCTCTTCCATTCCGCTAGGTCACTGTGTATCTTTGATAAATCTACATGGTAGACGGTACAAAAGATATTCCTTTGGACAGTAGACTTGTTTTTGCTTCTGTTAACTTTCTTGAAGACAGATTTGTAACAGTGTCAAAACGATTATCATTTGTTTCAATTGTGTCTTCTTTTCTTCACATGTGTAACTATTGAAGATATTTAATTGAAATGAATACGTGTCGTTTCAATTATAACGTGATCGGAGGGATCTTCGATCAAAACACTTAACTTGCAATTTAAGAAGACTTATGTATGTTTTAATTCGTTGACAATTGAGAGTAAGGTTTGTGTGCGAGTAAATATTGTTTAAGCTTCAACCGGAAGTCACTGGAAACTTTTACTGCGAGTATGTGAGGTCAATGACCAAGATCTATATCACTGAGAAGAAATTAAGCATCATTGCCCTTTCTCAACTTCGTCGATTTATGTTAAATTTTTGGTTGAACAACTCCAATCTATATCTCATAAAGTATTTAGTTAAAACGTGTTACATAATAGACTCAAAGGGCTATACCGAAGGGGACTGGCTTGACATAAAAAATAATTTTAAATGATTTAATCATAAAATTTCGTATTGATATATTTATTTTACAAATATCATGAAATATGTTGAATCGTAAATATGTTATGTTTGTCATCGTCTTAAATAATTGTTGTATTCATTTTCAATCATATATATTACATGCATACATGTATTTTAATTGTCAACAACTGCACGAACACAGTATACAACAATATGCTTTGCGATGTTTTTTAACCTTGGTTGTTAGCATTTTTTATCAGTGGACAATAGTGTTTGTTCTACTATATATACAGAATGATGTTATAAGATAACACAATACTTGCAAGATATAACTTATATTAAGTGAATAGTAAATAAGTAAACTAGCATTATGGGATTAGCATTGTATACGATTCCTTTTTTGTTAAAAAAAAAGTAATATATCATGACTAAGGACTGTATTGTACATCAATTTTTAGCTGCATGTTTGACTCAATGAAACGTAGGTATTTTTTTAGTGAGAGCAGTGGTCTAATGGTAGGACGCTGGCGTAGGGATCGAGAGGTCCCAGGTTCGAATCCCGCCCTGACCGCTGTAATTTCCTTGAGCAAGAAATTTGTCCCACATCTGCTCCTCTCCACCCAGGTGTATAAATGGGTACCTGTGAGGGAGATAAGCCAATGTGCCGTGGCTGCCTGGTGCGCCATATGTTAACGGACGACTTAGATCCCAGTGATCGGGGGGTTGATTGTGAAGTCGGCTGAATATGTATATAGAAGCAGACTATAAACCGCACCTTTAACCTTTTTCCTGTAGTTCATGTTGAAGATAAAATGTGAAATGAATATTCAGAACACAAGAATTTGTTTCCCAATCACTTTGAGCTATATAAGTGCCCAATTTTTACACTCAGTGAATTTGTAAAACCATTATGAACCTGGTGATGGAAAGGTAATGGATCAGCCCTGTTTTAGCCTTAAGTGTAAATTGGTTATTTCAATACTGGGGAGACACCAATACCGGTAACACTCATAAACCAAATAAGAATACAGTTTGTTAATGCCCCCGGCTTTTTAACTGTCCGTCAGTCAGTCTGTCTAAAAACTTTAACATTTCCCATAACTTTTGCACTATTGAAGATAGCAACTTGATATTTGGCATGCATGTGTATCCAATGGAGCTGCACATTTTGAGTGCTGAAAGGTCAAGGTCATTCTTAAAGGTCAAAGGTCGAATATACGGCTTCAAAGAAGCTCAATAGGGTGCATTATGTTTCTGACAAACACATCTCTTGTTTTTAAATGAAAAACCACAGACATTATTGGAATTTGCCTCATATTAGGCATTGTGTATACATTTTAAAACTCAATTTTCCACACTATGAAACAACTTTTTTAAAAAGGCACCAACAAATGCTCCTCCATCCCCTTTGCACACTAAACAAAAAATCAGTTTTTTATAAGAATATTTCAAAATTGGCAAAAGTCAGGGGCAATACTGTCTAATTGCCCTTTAATAACTCTGGTGACATGCGGCTGTAGTATATTTTCTCTGTAAATTTACAGCGAAACACATAATGTCATCATCATAATTGTATAGATTAGAATTCATTTTATACTACATGTATATAGATATGTTATGAGGTCTTATTTATACAAATGAACCTGGATGTTTATGAAAAACACCATCTCCCTGTAAAGAGAGAAGGCATTTGTTCACCAGTTACATTATGTTCAGTAAATTGCAAGCAACATGAAAAATGAAAAATTCAGTTCCCCAGTCATCGTGTTTTTTAAGAGTTCAACTTTGCTTAAGTAATTATGCATCAATATTGATTCTTAAGAAAAAGAGTAATCATTTATGCCTAAACTGTTCTGCTGTGAGAAGCAAGGACGTCAAACACAAGCTTTACAACATTATTAAGTCATTTATAGTATTAGTTACTTAACAATCTAAAATGAATGTCCATTCTAAGTTTGCTGTCATATGCTTCCCTCAAATTATACATGTTTCTTGCATAATTGAATGTTCATGTCCATGGATCACAATGTAGCCTCTTTTCCTGTAAATTCGACCACTTAAAGAGTGAAATTGACTTTTTCTACTGACTGAAAAGATTTTCAGCACAAGTGAGATATTTAATTAAACATTTGATATCTTCCCTGCAAAAGTATGGCAAAATCATTTTCAGCGCAGGTATATCCTAAGTAACAGGCCAATTCTAGGTGGGCACCCTAGCAACCCTGATTTGTTGGTATCTTTCCTATCAATCTGTTCAGTCATTATTTTTATAGGAAAACATGAAACTTTTTAAGTAATTTGGATATAAATCAATAAATAAATATTCTAATAGACTAATAAACACAAAAACACTGTTAAACATGAATATTTTCAGAATTATTGGTATTTACACAGCATGTGTAGCTGAATTTACTTAATTTTTACCTAAATTAAAATTTTCCCTAATAATAAAAACATTCGCATGATTTTAAGCTTAATAGAAAATACAACATGTATGTTATAGACTTTTTTAAATAAGCATAACTAACTTAAGTTTTATCAGAAATATGTCATTATTGCAAAATCAGGGGGTGAATAAATCTTTTGCAATGGATGAAACAATAGGAAAGAAGGATATATAGTAACAAACTTTATTTTGAATTATTTTTCACAGTTATTTATTTAATATTATGTTAATTTTGGGATACACTAAAGCAAATATTAACATTTGTCTCAAAATGAATCATCCTCTGAACCATTTTCGCCTGACGCAGGTCAATTATGCCTGCTCTTATATATTTCTAGTTCAGCTTTAGGAAATAAAAGCGGTTATCAATAACCTATCCAAACATTTTCTTTTTCGTTTTATTACGTTAGGCTATATACGCACTGATGACGTCATACGTGTATTGAAGCGCAGAGTGATAACGATTAATTTATCCTCTGAGGGAAAATATATACTGGCTTTCAAACGTTCTGAGTCGTTCCACTACCGACTAGGGCCTATTATGAATTATGAATCTCTCGCAATACCACGCTGCTACAATGTAGCACAGACTGTATAGTACAATCAATACCGTAAGATAATATTTTTACACCAATTCAAACCTTTGGAGATATATGGATGGATGGATGAATGGATAGAGGGAGGGAGGAAGGGAGGGAGGGAGGGATGGAGGGAGGGAGGGAGGGATGATGATGATGATGATGATGATGATGATGATGATGATGATGATGATGATGATGATGATGATGATGATGATGATGATGATGATGATGATGATGATGATGATGATGATGATGATGATGATGATGATGATGATGATGATGATGATGATGATGATGATGATGATTATGATGATGATGATGATGATGATGATGATTTTGATGATGATGAGGTAGCCTATATTCTGACTAAGCATACGAATGTATGTTTAGTCAGCCGGATTACGGTCATTTTAACTTTAAATGTAAATACGGTTTTCAGTAAATGCTTTTGAATTTGGATGGATGAAATGTGCTGCAATCTTTAGCGTATGTAACCTATGTGCTGACCAGCCTTAGAACTGAATTCAACGCAAATAAAGTCAAGATAAAGCTTTCAAGGACTATAAATAGGAACTTTTTTAATGGATGTTTTGAGCTGTTATTTTGCGTGTATGTAGCTTACCTGTTAGACTATCATAAGATTGCATTTGAAGCCAATCCCATTGTTACTTTAAATGAAAAAAGTGCATGCTCAATACTTTAGTATTCAGGTTGAACTTTATAGTAAGTGGACGTATATGCAGATACTGAGGGATTGCAAAGATAAATAAATTATTGTAAATTATTGCGAACAGTTGTAGCTCTAGTTTTATAGCATGACCACGTTTCTTGGTGTAATTTATATATTGTCAGGTTTTAATTCACATAAACCTCTTCAACTAACTACATATACATCATCAAATATGTTTCGCGTCATTATACCACGTAACTGCAAAAACACCTTGTCCAAACTTGCCCTTTTGAAAAAATTATCCGCCATGAGGCGGGACCATAATTTTGATCATTATAATTAAGTGACTACAAAGATTTTAACTTCGCAAATCTTTTTAAACTATAAAACAGTAGAGTAAAACCATTCGAAATAATTCTATAGGAAAATCGTCGCCGCATGTGTTCTTATTGTCTCCCTTAAAACAATTTATGCCAGCGGTGTGGTCTTTTTCCTTTTATCGGTTTATTTAGAAATATCGATACAACACCGTTTTTGTGATAGGAACAGATCAGAACAGAAAAGTTTATTTAAGACTTGTAATAGTTCATCGTCTTCGATACATATACATGTAAAATACATAAAACAACATGACATGGCATTAAGTGAAAGAATTATACGAATTTATTAGTTAAACAATGCATAATCGAGAAGTTATTCGGAGATTAACTGTGTTTCAGTTATAAACACTATTTAGTGCATTTCTGTAGTTTAGAGCGTCCTTAACAAACTTACACAGATTACTTATATCGGTCTTATTACATGAGATCAACAGTTGCGTAAATTTAAATACAGATAGGTATTTGTTTCTCAGATGGATATGTGTGTATTATGTGTTTCACAGGAAACCCAGCATATAATAATAAAAATTGTCATCCTTTTGATTTAATAAATTGGCAGAGTATGTTTTCAGCCGCTTTTATGTTTGCATGTTTAAAGACGCAAAGGTAGTTATTGAAGTTATTGACCGCTGTTGCCGCGACAATTATGACAATACTACGTGGTGTGATACAATTTTACCATGACAACCCAGAAAAATCAATTTTACTTCAATCTTAGCTTAACTAAATATAACTTTGATGCATAGAGTTGTAACCCTGTCACGCCTTAGCTAAATGTGTAACAGAAACACGCCCAACACGCTCAATTTGACGATACTAAAAAGTGACATAAATAAAGGTAAAGTAACCAATGGCTCAACATTCGGTAAATGTAATTTTGTCGTCTTTGTTTTTGAAATCACAATACCTGTCAATATAGCACCTGAAATGTGAATGCTATTTTTGTACCTTGCTTTGAGGTTTATCTGAACATTATCTAAAATTAAAAGATGCCAAAACATGATAATGTATTTTGATACAATAATCACAACAAGGTTTTTTTTTGAAAACCACTCTACTAGATATTAACAATCATTTTGAATATCATGTTATTCTACTCAGAGAAAAAAGTCCGATGTTATCATGTACCCTTCAGACTGTCGTGTCTATCAACACGCTGCCGATAGATTCACGAACTGGCCGGGAGGCATTGCGCCTAACTTTGACCGTATATTAAAACAAAGCAATTTTGATTGCGCCGAAAACAGACATGATCAAACTGAGACATGTTCACAACAACTTAGAAGCATCCAGCATCTTCATGAAGCGACATGCATAGCCATTCATCCAGGGCTGAATAATGTATCTTATTACACTACATTTCAAAAAAGCAATTGATGAAAAGCATCAAAGGGGCACCATTTAACGGTTCACATTGCGACACAAGTAAAGCAATATAAGGCATGATCGTATCTTCAAAAAATCATTCAATCAGAATAATTCATCACATATGTAACTGGACTTCGTTTACATTCATTATTTACATACACAGTGGTTTAAGACTCTATGGTTCCGGCTTTTAATAATAAATTTGACACAATTGACGTCGATTCCCGTGTAAAATGTAGCATGGTGCAATATACTGAGAAGGTACGATTGCATTAAATCAGCATTGTGCAAATTAGATAAATTTATCGCCGCTCATGCGCACAAGACATGAAATGCACCATAAAGTTCCTAATTACCGGCAATGTTTTATGATGCTCACGTCTTTCTATAACACTTTTCAAATTATAGTCGACTCTTATGCTGTTAATTTGTATGCATACTAAATAGCATATACATTAAATGTTTAAAATATAAACTGTCAGATATTTCTTGTTCACATTTGTGTTATTGAACAACTGCTTACAGTAATGAAAACCTACATATGTATCTTTATGTGATTATTTTTTGCGTTATGATCCAAAATTTAAACTTTCTGAAATGTGAGCTTTCTTGACATAACAACGAACAAATAAATCAACACACTAGCCAATAATGCATAGAATTTGTTTAACATAACACTTAGACCTAATTGTGCGTTTATAATGATTCAACATTCAAGTGGACGTTCTGATTAAAAAAAGCTTAATATGGGATTCATCTGAATTCGGGAATAGGAAAAGTAAGTTTAAGAACATACTGTATACGTATTAATAAACATCTTCATCATATTTACATTGTTAGTAATTCTGCTTGAAAAGAGGAACTATGCATGGTTACCATACATGTCTGCATTTATGGGAGAATATCGTCAATATGCAATTTTATTTTGCATAATAAATATGTTTTAAAATATTTTCGTTATTGTTCTATCGTTAGCTTTACAGAACGATACAAAATAACAGATATGCATTTAAGGTTTAGCTAATTCATTGGAATCGACAATATACACCTACACTAAATGTGTCCATTAGTAAATATTTTAATTTGGGAAATGAGTACAACAAATTTAATAATGCAAACATATACACATATTTAAACAACCCATATATATGATGCCACCAAACTACATTAATATCAGTTAACAATCAAATGTTCAGGTATATGCACTCAAAAATAGACATGCCTTAGTAAATTCAATAAATCAAGCATTAGAAAAATTACATTAGTATCCTTTCACAAATCTCCTTCAGATCATTCACGCAACTTCCTTCCCCAATCATCCTCTGTCGGACCTCTCTCACAATCTGGTCTATACGTATGAGTATCGAGTTCTGCATACTATCCGATTCATTAACAACACCATCCACACCCTTGGACTGTTCGCGTCTGTTCATGCATTTCAGTACCAACAGTTCGTGCTCTAATCGCCTATTGCCGATGAAACAGGGTGCGATACTATCGCTTGCCTTATCTTCGGCAATCTGAGGACGAGTATTGGACCTTCGTTATTCAAGTCGGTTATTATTGTTATCCATGTTCGTTGTTGTTTTTCATTCCTATCACATGAGTCCATTAGGTTTCTTTCTGGTGTTATATAATATGAAAGTTTTGTCGCTAATAAAGCAGTTCTTAGTTCTCTCAATCCTTCACAAAGCCAGTGAAACAAATTCCTTTCAGCATACAATTCTTGATGATTTTTCTCCGAAAACCAAAACACTAAGTTTTTTACGGTGAATGATGTAATTTCCTTCTTGGTTGGTTTTAATATATCCTTAACCACCATTTTTAATACAACATATATATGTACACCTGGGTGTTATTAAGACTGCTCACGAGTTCATTCTCCCCAGTATTAAAGTCTATTCTCCACTCAACAGATCTGTATTCACTCCCTTTATATCCAACTGGAGTGACGAATGCTCTCAATGCTACAACTTTGTGCACGATATCCGGTGGTGGCCAATAGCGACGTCGTTCAGCCCATCTCTGCAGAATGCTAGGGCATTCACATGCAAAAGAAGGTACTCTGTCTTGACGTAATGCGCCAATTGACGTCGGTATCGATGGTCCTGAACGTGAATGACGCACCTCGTTTGACACAAGTGTGCTGCTATTAAATACATTAACATACAAGTCACTGATCTGAAAAGAGCGTCCATTTACATCGTCACACAGGGCATCATGCAAAGTTTGGCAAAACGCAGTTCCACGTCGCTTTAGTAATAGCCTTCAATGTCCGTGGTAGCAGCTACCGGTGTTTAATGTAAACAAAGTAGTCTGCCTTGGTAACATATCACCAAGCAAACCGTCTTCTTAACACATTGCATCTCCTCGTACAAACATATTGTCCGTGTCGCTCTCATAGAAGCTCGTCAGCCCCTCTGCTTTGCTACCCGTAGTGATAATCTTTGCATGACTCCGTGCATTTAACAGCCTATTATTCTCCATGAACGGCCACCGGAAAAACTTTGCGAAACCGAAATTTCGCAAACTTAAGTACCCTTTTTCTTAAAGATTTGCTACTTTGAGACATAGTATGCGATAAAAGTCTTATCGTTGATTAATAATTGGTTATTTTCACTCAAAAAACGCGTTTTCTTCACTATGAAATTTATAAGCAAAGTTGGGGTTCCCATGGGATTTTTGCAAATTCCCATGGGATTTTCGATTTTCCCATGGGATTTTTTCTCCCATGGGATTTTTTTTCTCCCATAATTTGCAAATGGGAGAAAAATCCCATGGGATTTTGAACATTTTAAAAAACGTGTTTTATTTGCGTTTGCAAGTATTTTAACGTTATTTAAGGACTGTATATTGGTTTTATGCCAATTATATATAAAAAATATTTAGTAATAAAAAAATCCCATTTTAAAATGGGAGAAAAAAATCCCATGTTTTTTTTTTCTTATTTTAGGAGATTTATTCATGAAACTTTCAGAAACATCATATTTTATGAAATGATGAACAACTACGATATTTTAATGCGTTTAGTCGTGTTTAAAAAAAAAAATCCCATGGGATTTTTTCCAATGGGATTTTTCAGTTTCGTAAGCCGAATAAGTTTCTTAATGCGAAAAACAACAATAAAGGAAATAATAATTATAATTTTGAATAATAAATTGAATAATATAAATAACATGAATATTTTTAAAATGAGTTACAATTAAAGGTTTATGCTAGTAGAACTTATCATTTCTTGTTCGAGCAGATGGTTGAGTCCAATTGGTGAGTATGCCAGCTTAGAACCAGTATAAATGCATCGCAGACAGACAACGCTGTCATACTGTACACACCGCTGAGTAACAATCTTTATTGCATTTCATTTTGCAACAGAAAATGAACTCCGTAGTATAATTGATCTTATATATGCCCTCTGCTTTTGAAAGCGTGCAACACATTAACATAACAATAAGTCCATGCCAAAAACTATGTGCAAATTCCATTCAAAGCTATATACACATTATAAAGGTCAGATGACCCGCGTCATGCGAAAATGGGTCTTATGTCATATGCGGCCGAAGTTGGTCCATCCTAGCTTGTCCAACCGCGCAGTCTGGTCAGGTACTACGCTGACTGATATATAAAGTCAAGCCATGATTCGTGGTCTCATATCCAAACTCGGTAGCTCCTGTGCGAAACTTTCACCGGAAACGACGGCACCGAGACGGGCGCTCGAACTTTGCGGATGCGCGTTATATGTTATATATAATAGCGCGATGTGTTTTTTCTTGCCTCAAATTAGTAAGCCCAATCAGCGTTTTATTGTGTTCTTTGCTTCTACTATTAACAATAACTTCAACTGATACGAACATGAATTTAATTTTAATATGTTTATTTAATGCTCGGAAAACTCATTGTATATTTAGACTACTACTTATAAAACAAAGTCGGGTTTTCAACATCTGTTTTCGGCATAAAAATTGTTATTCCAAACCAGATTTTACGCACTTTACTGTACAAAATACCGTTAGGGCCACCGTGATTACTCATTAAAATCCAGAGGGCGAGAATGCGAGAACGCGAAAGTACGATGACGACAGTGCGACAATACGATGGCGACAATGCGTTCGTACGATTGCGAAAACGCGCTAGTACGATGACGACAATGCGACAGTGCGACAATACAATGGCGGCAGTGCGATAGTACGGGGGCGACAATGCGATAGTCATATCGTACTGTCGCCGTGGTATCATCGCAATGTCGCCATCGTTCTATCGCATTGTCGCCATCGTATTGTCGCACTGTCGCCATCGCATTTTCGAATTGCCGCCATTATACTATCGCGTTATCGGATTGGCACCATCGTACTATCGCACTGTCGGCTATCGCCATCGTATTGTCGCACTGTCGTCATCGTATTTTCGCACTGTCGTCATCGTATTATCGCACTATCGAACTGTAGTATTGTCGCCATCGTACTATCTCACTGTCGCCATCGTATTGTCGCACTGTCGTCATCGCACTGTCTGATTGTCGTCATCGTATTATCGCGTTCTCGCATTGTCGCCATCGTACTATCGCATTGTCGCCATCGTATTGTCACCCTGTCATCATCGTATTGTCACATTGTCGCCATCGTACTATCGCGTTCTCGCGTTCTCGCCCTCTGGATTTTAATGTGTAACCACGATGGCACTAACGGTATTCCGTAATACTGCTAAAGCACAGTATGATTAGGTCACTCCCAATGCTCAAATCTCTATGTCTATTTTAGTAACAACACATGTCTATGGAAGGATATTTAGGTAAAAGTTACATCATTCGTGGTGAATATTTACATTATGACTGATGCTTATTCTAATTTGCTTTATGACAATTCCAACATGCTTGTTGCCTATTCGTTTATACTTGATGATTGCTGCAACATTACATCATTCATGAATAATATTTACATTATGCGTGATGTTTATTCTAACATGCTTCATGACAGTTCCAACATGCTTGTTCTCTATCGGTTATACTTGATGATTGTTTCAACATGCTTGGTGACTATCCAATGTTTGTGTGTTCATTATTCCTGAAACCAGTCATAATCGGTTTTGCCACTAAGCGTCATTAACAACGGCAGTTAGCAACAGGCAGTTAGCAGAATGCAAGTTACTAAATTATGACATCAGGTGGCGCGCGTTTATTTTCCGTATGTTGAATAAATTACTTTTCGGAAAAAAAAAGCGAAAACATCCGAATCATTTTGACTAGTAAACTGAATAAGCTGAATTAGTTCCCTTCGTTATATAATCTCCATTAAACTAAATACGTTCATTATTGCCATGAAGACCAGTAAGTTTACACAATGAATTGACTGCCGTGAATGTTTTTGATATTTGTAAGATGCAATTGGCACTCAAGAAATTATACATGTATTTTATTCAGAACATAACGGGGCTGATGTGTTGGAATTGTGGCCCTTCCCTAGTCCAAATAATTACAGTAGACGTAATCTACCGATGTGCATTGCATATCGACCTCATATTTATAAAGTAGCCCAAACCCCCATTGCCACAGACCTGTGCGTGAAACTTTCAGATTTCTCTAGTCTGTTTACCATGCTATAATTACAATTTCTATAAACACATATTTATCATTTTATGACTATATAATGTCTGTGGTATACAGAGAAACCTGAAAGTTACAAGTACTCGTGTCTAGTACTGTACAACTATTGAACTCCTCGTTGAGAAAACAACTACTTCATCTACATGTATTAAAATATCATAAAACATAATTTTCAATCAAGTTGGAAAAAATCAATAAATAAATGTCATATAAACAGGTTTGTCATGAACGTTGACGTCGCTCTTGGTTACCAGAAAAATTCCCACGCACGGATTTCAACCGTCATTGTTTACAATCAATTAAGTGCATAAGTACTTGAATTTGTATAGTGTTTTTTAAAAGTGTCCAGCTACAGGTGGTTAGCGTGTGGCTATAATACTAGTTAGTGAAAACATATTTTGGAATGATAAGTAATCATATTATAACGAAAAATCAACTTTTCTTTAAAAAAATAAGTTAAATATATATTCAACAAGGTATCCAACTCGAAATCATCCGAAAACGGGATGCATCGTTTTAAACAGCCATTACTTCATCAATTTTGCAGCGATTTTCACGATCTTGGTCTTATTCAACGCAGAAATAAATTTCCTTTCTGGAAATGTATATGCCTTGCAATATTTTTACAAATACTGGGTCAACTTTAAAAAAATAACACGATACACAACTCGCGTGACCCAGCTGTGATCGATCAGACAGTATTCATGACTGAAATCTTCACGGGGAAATGGGCATTTTCCCTGCAAAGTTCACGAACCTCGATACCATAATTCAATAAAACGTATGAAAAAAACATTCTTACCGTGCTTGCCGTAGAATTATGCATCAAAACTAACTGTCCAGCGCATTGTCAAACCTTTGTTTACATACATTTCAACCAACTGACATTTTAAACACAAGAGTGATTTCATTGCTCCAATGCGGAGTTGTGTCTTTACAACTGGAGATTTCATTCATAAATACGGTCTGATCGATAGCAACTGGGTCAAGCGAATTATGTATAGCTTTATTTCTTAAAATTTGACCCAGCATGTGTAGAAATATAACAATATATATACATTTCCTAAAAGGAAATTCATTTCTGCGTTGAATAAGACCGGGTCATGAAAATCGCTGCAAAATTAATTTAGTAATGGCTGCTCAAAACGATGCACCCCGTTTTCGGATGATTTCAAGTTGGATATCTTGTTATATATAAAACGGTAGTGATTTTTTTTTTATATAGAAAATTTGATTTTTCGTTTTAATATGATTATTTATCATTCAAAAAGATGTTTTCACTAATTATTATCATAGCCACACGCTAACCACCTGTGTGTCCAGCACGTGTGCCGGGAGAACAGGGCTTAATGTATTTTTTGTTAAGCTCTATAATATTTATATCCAATCTGTATGAAAAAATGTCGGTGAACATTATTCCGGTGTTAATTTTTGAAAATATTGAGGCATTCGTTAATTATGGATCTAAAACGGAACATTAATCCGCAAAAAAAAACACCGGGCATATTGCATATTAGATCGGACACATGAAATTATTTCGAAAGAAAGCAATAAGAGTTTCAATTCTACATGAGTAAGTCTCGCTGTGCACGATTACGCTCTTACTGCTCGTATATATTTGACTCTTGGCAAATACCTAGTGTTTTATTTTGCTTAATCTAAATTGTGTCATGCATCTATATGTACTTAAAGCAGCATGACCAACAGCTCTTTCATATGTGAAAGAGATTGACACGAAATACCTACCCATCTATAATAAAGTTTATATGTGCACTTCAATATTATAGTTTTTAAGCATTTTATGTGGTGCAATATAAAAGTACTCTAGTAAATTTGAAATTATGTAATCGATTTCCTCTCAACATACATGCAAAGTTCCAGATAACTTTTTCAGCAAAATCTTGGTTTACACTCTATAATAATCCAGCCTTAAAGTCTATTATTAATTCTTTTTTTTCAGGTAAATATAATTTTTGGCACATCCGCATTTAGGTTTATAGTCTAAGAAGAGCTAATGACAATTGCCGGGTTACAGCAGACTTTTTGCGATAAAAGGACCAGATAATGGAAAACGTTCGGCTTTTCGACTGTTGTAAAGATGGTCTGTTATTCATAATAACGTTAAAGTGCTGTTGATTTCATAATTGTAATGAGGGCCTAGACGAGTGGGAACTCATTGATAAAATGTTTACATTATATGCATTGATATTGAGTTTTACGCATGATCACACATTTTGAATTCTTATTTTATTTTTCCAATGTGTAACCGTACGCACAGAATTTAAGTCTACTTTTTTACTAAATTTAATTCAATTTTTTACGACTTTAAGCGTCTTATCTGGAGCTCTGCATACATGCATTAGTAGCATATATTGAAATATATCCATAGACTTTCTTTGGTTATTGAAGGTAAATTACTGTACAAAAATTATGGTTAGTCATTAACCAAAAAAAGTTAAGTCTACAAACACGCGGTTAATTTCGGTTCAGTAGCAAATATCTTACAAAGGTGCGCAACTTCTCCTATAACATAAAATTTCCGTTATACGCCGTAAATTTCCGTAGTCCTCCGTAGCATTTCGGAATGACTGTCAATTGACATCATTGTATCATGCATGATAGTATGTTGCTTTGTGCTTGGGTGAAACTCACATCTTACCATCGCGTTAATTTATAAAACGCATTAATATTTGATTTCATTATGCACTGCGCCTATTGCACAAGTCTCTCTGCACAAACCAACATACACATATGCAGCATGCAATTAACGAACAAGAATGTTGCATCTGTACACATGCATGATACCATTAAGCAGAATGTAAATAGACATTGGACATCAGGCAAGATGTAAGTGTCATCAAGCATGAAAAGGTGTCTACATACTAATTGAAAGTACCATCAAGAATCATGACACAGTCACAAAGAAGGATGTAATTTTTACCTAAATACCCTTCCATATTTGTCGGCACTGTGTGTTTGCTTAATTTCACTGAAGAACGTCTACTGGTAAATCTTACAAAAAAAGTGATAAATAAGACTGAGTAGCAATTTTTTCGGCGTTGCTGTTTAACGTCAAATTTGGCCTTTCAACGAACTTCTTAAAAGCCCATGGAATTTTAATGAAGAAGTTTCCCGCTTGTAGGTCCGAATGAATTAAATCAAATTTTGCAATTGGCAATTTGATAGAAATCCCCATAAAACATTGCACATAGCTTTCTGAAATAAATAGGCCACATTGAACGCATTCACGATATCCAACAGCTCTCTTTGCAAAGACCTATCTAGTGTTTCTTGGCCGTGTAAGATCTATAATTAGAACATCGTCACCTAAACATCTACTAATAGAAGAGCATATTTTGGGGAAACAAATTCAATAAGAGTATAAAACGTCCACGATCAATAATGTGTAGTTTGTTAAAGATATCACGGCAGTAAAAACATAGCACTTTAAAGAGACCACAATCTGGTACATTTGGTCAATTGTTGCGTCCGTGGCGGACAATACATTTTTAAAAAGAAAGCGTACAAAAAAGCAAACACAAAGTTCTTCGTAAGCTTGTTTTAATCTTAAAAACACATAATCGACAGTCATTCCAGTCAAATACAATACTAACAGTCAGCACTCTAGAGATCAAAATTGCGGATATAAATATTTAATTCAGGGATATCAAGTGTATCAAGTTCGAATTCCGGAAAAAATAGCCGGTAGTCTGGGGCATTAGGTCCCTAACAGGGATAAAAGGTAAATCCCCGCCCGAGCCGTAGCTAACTGATTTATTGTAGTCTTTCTAGTTGCAATTTCTGGTGAGTACAATGCGGAATATTACGGATATTTGCAACATGTCGAAGATTTTCGGAAAGTAGCGAAGAGGTTTTCGTCAGTTAATATTCATGTCCGTGCCGGCCGCTAACTTATCAGAATCAATAAAAAAGAACCAGGAAAAATCGGTACCGATCGCAAATTTCCGGAATTCCGATAAAGCTTCAACATAATTTGTTCTCAAATGATCGCGTACTCGAACGAATCTGTCCCTACGCCTCCAACTCCCTTTAAATCTCATCGGACGTACATTGATCTCAAAATCTATCCTTGACGACTCAAATCATATTTCCTGAATAGTTTGGCCTATTGACGTCCCTGTAATTATAACAATGGTCTTTTGGATAAACACCGCTAAGTTGTTGCAATATAATAACCGTTTAAAATAGTTACCGGTTTTCATTTAATAAAATGATTAAGTCATATTCGAGATTTCAGCGATTGCCAATATTTTGCTTTTGTTTCTCATAAGCATATGGTGCTTGGTATCTGCTATTGACTCCTATGTAGATTGCAAATATTACATAACCCTTACAGCGGCCGAGCGCAGATATCTGCATTTGGCCGCTAAAAAGAAAAATCTTTGCGCATTAATTTAATTCAAATCTCATTATCATAATCAAAATCATCATCATCGTCGTCGTCGTCACTACTACCACCACCACCATCATCATCATCATCATCATCTTCTTCTTCTTCTTCCTCCTCCTCCTCCTCATCATCATTAACAACAACAGCAACACCAACTTAACATCATCATCAAACAACAATAAACATCGGTAGCATACAATGTGCTTCATCAACCATACATAATTATATGCGTTAAAACACCATAATAGAACAGCATGAATGATGCTGTCTATTACTCTTTTATATTTCCTATACCAATATTTTTTTTCGTTAATTGAAGGACTATTTGAAATCTTCTATAAAAGCCCTCCCCCCCCCCCCCCAAAATAAAACAAAATAAAACATAATAATAATAACCCTAGCAAACAACAATAAACATAGGTTAGTTAGTATACACTGTGCTTTAGCAACCATGCATAATGAATGTTTATGACTTCGGACCGTTGTGATCAAATTTAAAAAAGCAAGATGGTATGTATGCGGCACACAACACATAGATAATTATAGTTTTATACCTTAAACGTAGTTCATCAAAATAAAGATAAGTTATTATCTATGTAATACTTAAATTAGGTTTATAACGTATGCATATTTGTCTAAAACTTGTGAAATGTGATTCGTAAGCCGACGACAACATTATCATTCGGACCCTTCTCCCCACCTAACAATCGAGATTAAACACCTGTGGAGATCCCGATCTTATCAATGAATAAACCGGTTCAATGATGTCAAGTCAAATAAAACATACTATTACTATCCAAATAAATATCTATCAAAAAATGTAAATTGATATACCTACTTAACTAAAACTAAACTTAAACGATTAGCAAGAAAAATATATAAAGAAGAAGCAGGCAAAGTAGACAAATTAATTGTAACATATGTTTTCTCAGTCTCCCACTGTTGAACAATATAAATAGTATTTATCGCCACCCCAAAAGGGATCTTTATCACACGTTTGGCTCAACTAATATATAATTGTGACAGGACAAACTGTCAACAAATACCTTGTTAATGTTTTATACATAACTCCAATCAAAGGTCAACTTCCAAGGAAACTGCGGCATGTTAAAACTGTTGATTATGACAAAATGTTGTTTAGTACAAATCAGTACAATAGCGTCTGTTATGTGGCCTGTACTAATCCAGTTAAATAAAACTTTAATCGCAGAAAAGTTTAGATTCTTTACACCTTTTAAGGGGCCTTTTCACAGATTTTGGCTTTTTTTTTAACTTATTCATTAAATGCTTTATATTGATAAATGTAAACATTGGATCATAAAAGCTCCAGTAAAAAATCAAGAAAAAAAATAAAAAAAAGGAAATGTACATTGCCCGGAGCAGGGTTCGAACCAGTGACCCCTGGAGTCTTGGCAGAGTCCTGTAGTATAAACGCTTATGCCTACTGAGCTATTCCGCCGAGTACACATTCTCGACGTATTTTATACCTTATATAAGCAATCTTCGTAGTTTCACAAAATTTAACGACAAAAACAGAACTCTCCAAATTATTCAATCGTTTCGCGTTGCAACGCTTTATAATTTTTAGGGTTTAAAATCGTCAAAAGATGCATATAATGGCTATATTAGAGCATGGTTAATGTTCAGTATTACTGTTTCCTCACAAATATCATAACTAAAACGAAAACTTACGAATCTGAAACAACTTTTTTCAATTTTGTCAATTTACCAAAGCGTGAAAAGATCCCTTTAAGAAAATATATATAACAGTTCTTTCCTGTTTTAACAAAATGATACATTTAAAATAAATTATGAAGCATCGCTAGCAATATTAGAAAGAGAAGTAGAAGGAGAATTATTATCAATAGTAGCAGTAGCAGCAGCAGCAGCAGCAGCAGTAGCAGCAGCAGCAGTAGCAGTAGCAGAATCAGTAGCAGTAGCAGTAGCAGTAGAAGTAGCAGTATCAGTAGCCGTATCAGTAGCAGTAACAGTAGCAGCAGCAACAGCAGCAGAAGCAGCAGCAGCAGCAGTAGCAGTAGCACTATCAGAAGCAACAGCAGCAGCGGCAGTGGCAGCGGCAGTGGCAGTGGCAGCGGCAGTGGCAGTGGCAGTAGCAGTGGCAGTAGCAGTGGCAGTAGCAGTAGCACTATCAGTAGCAGCAGCAGCAG